>NC_066888.1:26736457-27036457 GCF_022985175.1 Labeo rohita
ATCATCTATCTATCTATCCGTCCATACATCTATCCACCCATCTATCTATCTATTGTTCTGTCATTCTATCATTTTATCTATCTATCTATCGTTCTGTCGTCTGTCTAGTTAACAAAATTACTAAAACTGAAATATTGCATTAATGAAATAAAATAACATTGATTAAACTGGTTTACATTTTCAGATTTATGTATTTATTTTTTCCATCAATTTTATAAACACATTGCAGCAAAAAACTTGATATATCAAAATACTAAATGCTAGTTTGATTGGACATAAACAACAAAAGATAGGGAATTGTATTTTCCTACCTTTTAAAAGTTTTATTTTGCTGTCGTAATCATGCGGGCCCCCATGCACATCTTAAATGTCAACAGCACCACTAGACTAACATATCTTGCACTTAAATAAACTAGCAAGTTGTTAAAAAGTTTTTGTCTTCCCTTTGGTCATGTCTTATCTTGCCTAGAGCACTAAGTGAACCAGAACTGCCACTTCAAAAACAAAAAACAGGTGCATGATGCCTCTGAAAGCACCAGATAATTTTCTAAAAGTCACATGTTAAACTTTAAAAGGTTATCTAATGTAATCAGGCCATAAATCACTTTGATTTTAATCATAACTATTTTAAGAATGTATGTAAGAGAGAAGAAAGCTAAACCAATAGACAGAGAGAAAAGAGAAGCGCAGGTGCCTCAGCTCCAGGAGGTTTGGTAAAAAAGGAAGAGTGTGGTACACAGCTTGGCGTCCATGCATCGTTAGGCACAACAGTGCAAATTCATTTCTCACACACTCACACCTCCATCCCGCCTCCATCTCACTCTCTCTGTGCTGCTCAAGGTGTCCCAAACATAAAACACTCACTCTTTATCAATTTAAAAATGAAAATCATAACTGTTATTTCCCTCATCAGTGGAGACGGGCTTGTAAATGGCACACGTCATGACTAAACCGTCTGTTTTGATTGCGCTAGCTGATAGCATATGAAATGAAAGCATACAAAGCTGCACAGGATTGACTCAGTCAGAGCTCAATCTGTCACCCTCCCCCAAAATAGGCAGCTGCCAGCAGGCCGGCACATCCACATCCAAACGCTTCACAACTACTTAATCTTTTTGTATAATTACAAAAAGATAAATCACGCACAGGTCGTTAGCTGAACGTCGCAGAGCAGCGGTGAGTTATTTCGTTTTCCTGTTCAGAGAGCGTGCCCGCAGTTATGGTGTTCCCAGGGTGTGCGTTCATTTTCAGGTCACTGAAGCCAAGGTCTAACGAGGATGTTGACTCATGCCAAGGAGGTCTGGAGTACCTGGAGAAAGACGGGCAGAAATAGACACAAATTTTAATGGCTAATATACACAAGGTTTCGTCAAAATTGTAATGGAAACTTGTTTTAGAAGCATCAGCGCTGATTGGATTGTACATTTTTTATCCCATTCTTAATATTTTTATGTATATGACTCTGGACCACAAAACTGTCATAGGTAGCAAGTGCATATTTGTAACAATAGCCAAAAATACATTGTATCGGTCAAAATGATCAATTTTTCTTTTATGCCAAAAATCATTAGGATATTAAGTTAAGATTATGTTCCATGAAAATATTTCATAAATTTCCTACTGTAAATATATCAAAACTTAATTTTTGATTAGTAATATGCATTGCTAAGAACTTCATTTTGCACCCTCAGATTTCAGATTTTCAAATAATTGTATCTCAGCCAAATATTGTTCTATTCTAACAAACCATACATCATTTGAAAGCTTATTTATGGAAAAAATGAAACACCACTGTTCAAAAGCAGTAATATCTTTTTTTCTCATATGCTTACCAAGGGCTCCATTTATTTTATCAAAAATATGGAAAAACTTGTAGTATGAAATATTACAGTTTAAACATTTTTTAATATTTCAAAATGTATTCAGTGTCATATGATCCTTCAGAAATTATTCTCTCTCTCTCTCTCCTTCGGCTTGCTCCCTTGATCAGGGGTCGCCACAGTGGAGTGATCCGCACAGCCAATTTGGCACGTTTTATGCCGGATGCCCTTCCTGCTGCAACCCAACAGTGAGAGTGCACTAACTTGTGCATCTCCAGTGCTGGGACACACTCCTTCAGAAATCATTCTAATATGCTGATTTCCTAAACAAGAAACATTTGTTGTTATTACATTTAAAACGGGTATGCTGCTTAATACTTTTTTGTGGAAAGTTAAAGGTTACGTCAAGATTCTTTAATGAATAGTATGTTCAAATTGTATTTGAAATCTCTTGTAACAGTTAAAGTCTTTGTAATGTTTGATCAATTCAGTTTTTATTTTATTTTATTTTATTTTATTTTTTATTTTATTTGAAAGATCCCATTGAGATAATATAGTCTCTTCTGGCAAGGGTATTTTTTTTCTTTACATTTAATTCATTTAAAAAAAGTCTTACTGACCCCAACATTCGAATGGTAGTATGTGTGAATAATGTATAATAATAAAATGCTAATTTAAAATAGTAATGCAAAAAATAATATTTCAAAATTAATGTACAAAAGATGTACAAAAGTGTACAATTAGCAATTTCTGTATTGTGTGTGTGTGTGTGTATATATATATATATATATATATATATATATATATATATATATAGTCAGGACCCATAAAAATGTATGAAGGTCACAGACTCCAGTTTATTTTTAGCTTCAGACTATGATTCCATTTATCTTTGATGAATAGAAAGTTCAGAAGAACAGCGTTTATCTGAAATAGAAATCTTTTGTAACATTAGAAATGTCTTTATCGTCACTTTTGATCAATTTTAAGCATCCTTGCTAAATAAAAGTATTAATTTTTATAATTTCTTTCTGTCTTTAGTGTGTAATGTTACAAAAAGCTTTTTATTTCGGATAAATACTGATCTTTGGATCTTTCTATTCATCAAAAAAATGAATGAAAAAAATGTACTCAAAGCAATATTAATAATAAAAATGTTTCTTAAACAGCAAATCAGCATATTAAAATGTGGAGTAAGAGTGGAGTAATGATACTAAAAATGTAGCTTTGATCACAGGAATAAATTACATTTTAGAAAGCATTTTTTTTAAATAGTAAAAATGATTCACAATATTACTGCTTTTGCTTCATTTTGGATCAAATAAATACAGACTTGGTGAGCAGAACATTACAAACATTACTGTCCAAAAACTTTCAAATGGTACTGTATATGATGCCTATTTTTCCTCTAACTTTTTACGAAGTCGGCAAGTGTATAATGCCTTTTGTTTTAAAATCTTTTCAGATTTTAAAAGTTGTGTATTCCATCCGTAACAAGCTGAGCAGAGAGTTTTCATATTCTCTTCACACTTACAGAGATTAAACCTGCCCAAAGCCGGCCTGCTCCGCCTTTATCACCTGCTGTCAAACCCGTACGACCCTTCAGCAAACCTTTGTGCCGGTGGACGTCGCCGGTGATGCCGGAGCAGCCAGCGGTTAATCACATTACAGCGTGGCCGTTTTGGTCTTATCGCTCCTCCGCCGTAGCGCCCGCCGCCCTCAGAAATGGAAATGCGGTTTGAAAAATTGAGGCGCGGATGAATAATCAATGAGAGTGGCCTCTGTAAGAGTGTGCCGCTGACTCACAGCCTTGTACAGAAGCGGCGTGACGACCGCGCTGACGCCCTATTTAAGATGAAGCCTAGGGCCCTTCCACTCTCCTTCTTTATCTTTCTTTTCCAGAGAGCATTCGGTTTCTACTGTGTGTCCAAAGTGGGTTTGGTGACTCACTCCTCTGATGACAGACCCTCAGAGATTAGAGGAACCTTTATTTTGGAAACCTCCACAGAGTAGAGCCGCTGTAGGCGTGCATGTGCGCAATGTATTTTGTATTTTCTGGGAGGGACTTTGACATGGATCACAGCATGGATCCATTTTTACCGTTGTAACGCATGTCTTGTGTCACTACCGAGGCACTCAAGAGGTGGCATTTGCATATTTGTGTGCCTTCAATTAGGGATGAAGTGAATTATGCACACATGTCGGCTATACTAGGCGCACGGCCCATTTGTTCGTCTGTGCTAACCATTAATTTTTTAAACAGGCTTACTTAAGACCTCTTTCTCCTCAAAGCCCATGCGCCCACATACGCACAGGCTTTTCACAGCGTGTTCTTTTTGGTGATGTGTGTATGGAAATGTGACGTGGATTTCATTCGATGTGGACTTCAGTTTAATCAACATGGGCAAGGAGCTCACCGCTGCTCTTTGAGATAAGAGGAAGAGATGATCTTGTCTCTTTCATCTTTAATTCGTCAGCATCTACCACTCTCCACTTTTATGTCATTAACTTGGTTCATGCATGTTGTTGTACTATATATATCTTAAAGGAGAACTCCATTTCCAGAACAACAATTTACTAATAATTTACTCACCCCCTTGTCATCCAAGATGTTCATGTCTTTCTGTCTTCGGTCGTGAAGAAATTATGGTTTTTGAAGAAAGCATTTCAGGATTTTTCTCCATATAATGGACTTCATTGGTGCCCCGATTTCGAACATCCAAAATGTAGTTTAAATGCAGCTTCAAAGGGCTCTAAACAATCCCAGCCGAGGAAGATGAGTCTTCGGAAAATAAAAATTTGTATACTTTTTAAGCACAAAAGCTCGTGTAGCACAGGCTCTGGGATGCGCGTCCACGATGCTATGAATTAGTAATGGGTCGTTCTTGAACAATTCTTTCATTTTGAACGAATCTCTAATGTGACTCGGAAGAACGAGTTGTCTCGTGGAGTGAATCGTTCAGTCACGCATATGCAACATCCTATTAGGTTCTGTACTGGAATTAGTTCAGCTGTTTCGAGTCTTCATTTTTTTTCAAGTCGTTTGTTCATCTTATGGGGCTGTCATGTGATGAACGAACGACTCAAACCTGAAAACTTGTCAGATAAGAGGTAAGGTGAGCTAATCATAGTCTAAAGACCCAGGTAAACAATGAATTAATCTTTTCTGTTTCTTATAGCATTATAGTTTTGTCTTGTTTGTAGTGTGATCAACGTTTTTGTAAGCAGTAGATGTGTTAGGGAAGTAACACGTAACATTTTAATTATAATTTGCTAAAATTAATGAATTGACTCAAAAAGATTCGTTCATTTTGCTGAACAAGACTCAAAGGTCTGAGTCAGTAAAATGATCTGAACTTCCCATCACTACTACGAATCACATGTAAGTTCATCGTCTGTGTACTGAGTATGGCAAAAAACTCTATCTTATCTTATTTTCTCCTACAACTTGAGAGGAGGACATCGTTGTACCTTTTTGTTTGTAAACGTTTGACTTACTTGCACTTTCTTAGTCTTTGCGCGTTCGCTTTGTAAACACTGGGTCTGTAGTTCCACCTACATTCCGCATGACCTTTCGACATGATTCAGTAGTACGTAGCATCGTGAACGCGAATCCCAGAGCCTGTGCTACACAAGTTTTTGTGCTTAGAAAGTATAAAAAAAATTATTTTCCGAAAAAAATGATCGATCATTTCGCTAGATAAGACCCTTCTTCCTCGGCTGGGATTGTTTAGAGCCCTTTGAAGCTGCATTTAAGCTACATTTTGGAAATTTAAAATCAGGGCACCAATGAAGTCCATTATATGCTTTACTCAAAAACCATAATTTCTTCACGACTGAAGACAGAAAGACATGAACATCTTGAATGACAAGGGGGTGAGTAAATTGTTTGTGAATTGTTGTTCTGGAAGCGGACTTCTCCTTTAATATGTATATAGTATACAGTATAAAATAGCTATATGGTAATTCATCAGAGCCCTATGATTTTCACAATGCGGAAAACGCGGACAGAATCGCAAAATCCAGTTATAAAATTTACTGAATAATGCTTAATGTCACAGAATTTGTCAATTTTTTAATTATTAAATCAAGTCGGTCAGTACTTAAATCAAATGGCAATATGGACTAGAGTCTGTGAATAAACCACAAAAAAGATCATTTTAAATATGAATCCTGCATGTTCTTTGTGTCTCTGTGTGAATGAATGGCGCAGATGTGCAGTTACGTTTTTTTAAGCATGCGTAGCGCTCGCGCTGTCTTCAGCGTCTGCCGTCTTAGTAAATGAACACATAAATATGTGAACGACATCTCCAGAGCTGATCTGACAGTCACTTCTGTAGCATTTGACCGTTTCATTTGAGGAAAAACTACCGTCATGTTACACACAAACAAAACTCATGACAGCAACCCGTCAAAAAGTTTAAAATTTGAAAATAAAAGTTTAATTTGAAGAAATTGTGACAGATATATATTACTAATGTACAGTAGAATGTACGCCTTACTACTACTACTACTACGTCTAATGAAAATGTATTAAATATATATATATATATATATATATATATATATATATATCATGTTAAAAAAAAGTAATTTGATTACCAGAAAAATTACATAACACAGAATTTCTGAAGAAAAAAAAACAAACATTTTATAGTGTCCTGTTATTGTTTACAAAAAAACAATATCTATATATATATAAATATGTGTGTGTGTGTATAGTGCATTAAAAAAATCATTACCAGACAAATTAAAGTAGATACCACAGAATCTCTGAAGGAAAAAAAAATCATAGGGTCCTGTTATTGTTTACAAAAAGTTTTGATTATTAAAATGTAATTAAACCAGATTTTGAAGAAAAAACTGAGTTTGACAGACTGATGTTAACTTATAATGTAACAATGTGTATGTTTCATGATCTAAATGAATTAGACATGTTTTTTGATTAATAAAATGTAATTTAACAATTAAAACAGAGAAAAAATAGAATCCAGAAAAAAAAATAAAACAAAATGTGAATAAAAAATAAATAAATAACTTTGGAAAGAAATAAAATAGATTTTGGGAAAAAAATAACAGGTAAAATTTTAACAATGTAGGCTATGTTTTTACACCTTTCTCATTCTTACTAATTCAAGCTCTCTCAAGCACCACTTATTAAAACAAAAAAAAACAAAAAATGAAACTGAAACATTCTATTAGTCAGTGTGAGATATTATCAGTCTAAAGTATCCTTAGCTAAAATTATCTACAAAACCCAAGTTTAAACTGAGTCTTAAAATATAAGCGGCTCAGGTTGAATTAATTACGGAATTTTAATTCTTAGAATTAAAATATATAACCAGAATATTTGAGGAATATTAATTTATTCCTACCTCACAAGCGCTATAATAAGACACACTGTATTCTCGACTGTGGTGGGCAGGACACAATCAAAAACTGCATTAGATTCTGTAAATGTCACAGGATGGCTATGATTAGGTTCTGTATTAGAATATTCCAGGAGAGCTCAATAAAGCTCAAGAATCTTATTATGAATAATGTATAGTTATTAATTTCTTCTCATGCTTTGTTTTTGCATTGCAAATCTCATCATCTTATGTTTTTCTTCTGCTTCACGAGACAGATATTAACTGGATTTTCCAAGGCACTACACTGACGTGTTTGAAATTAAGTTTTCAGACAGTGATGCCTTCAAAATGCCACAGCCTAAAAAAGATTTCTGTCATGATTAAAGGAACAGCTCATCCAATAATGAAACTTCTGTCGTTATTTACTCTCCCTCATGCTTTTTCAAACCCATATGGATTTGGATCAACATGAGGATAAGTAGTAAATGACAGGATTTTCACTTTTCGGTGAACCATAACTACAACTGACGCAATCCCTCCACGCGGTTGCCTTATTTCCAATAACATAAGTTGTTTCTCATGTTTGTAAGCTGTTGTCATTTGTAATCAGCATCTTCTGTTGGATTCATAGGAAATGGAGGAGCAGTTCGAGAAGGAACGCAGCTCTCTAGAGGAACAGAAGAGCCTTTTACGGGAGGAACTGGACAGTCTGCGTGAGGAGCTCACAGCCAAACTCAACATGGCCAACAGTGAGGTACAACCTTTGTTGACTCTATCAAAGTGATTTGGCAGGAAGCAAAAAAAAGACACGGAAGCAGAGGGAGGAGATGATTAATTTCAGTGTCATGTGTTTATCATCTCATTAGTCTCAATGTGTTTTAATGGGCTTCTGGAGCTCCGATCTGGCTGAGACCCATGTACCTTAGCCACAGCTGCAAATGGGCCAAGGAGACCCCTGAAGAGAAGCAGCATCACTGGTTATTACCCTAGCATTTCATTTACCCAGGTTTCATTCAATTTTTGAGTCGCAATTTGCTTAGCATAAATGGAAACGAAGCTATAAAATTGCTGGATGGTATCTGTCTTTTTAAATATGGTAGTTGTGGTTTCTAGCTGGTTTAAACACTCTTAAAGGCTGTTCCAAAATAGCTGAGTCTCATTAAAAAGCCATAAATCACTATATTTTATTAACGTTCTCTATTGGAATGAACTTTGAGCATTTAAGAGACTCAATGAGCATGAATAGCATCTCAAATCTCAGTCAGGCAAAAAGTTACGTTTAAGTTAGGATTCTGCCTTTAGAAGATATCCTGCTGATTTTGTTAGTCTTAGCTGGTTTCCCAGCTGGCCTAGATGTTTGATCAGCTAAAAAGTACCCAAAACCCCTCTAAAACCGGCTAACATTCCCACTAAGACCTGTAAAAGAGTTGGTTTTAAGTTTTTGTTTTTTTGTTTTTTGGCAGAATAGCTGCTTATATACTTCACTAGGATATCAAATGTGCAACTGTGTTTTTATGCATGTAGTTATTTTTAATAATTTAATTAATGGGTTAAAAATAATAGCTGTTAAAAATGTAATAATTGTGCAAAATAAGTTCAAAAAATAATAGTTGAAATATTTATGTTTTTATTTATTGTTGAAAAAGATGTACAGAGACTATAGATTTATTATATGTATTGATTGATTTAAGTTATGTGAAACCTGTGAAAAGGTTCTTGTTAGTAATTAATTATATAAATATATATTGCAAATGCAATATATGGCCCATAATGCAAAATAATGCAAAAATCATATAAATATAATAGTTATATAATTTTACATGTATTCTAATTATACAATCTAATTATACAGTCAGATATTATGCAAATATTTTAACACTTAAAAATTGAATTTTGTTTCATTAGTTAATAATTGTGCAAAAACGAATTAAAATATAAATATAATAGACTGTTGAGTTGATTTATTATATGTTAAACCTGTGTGAAAAGGTTCTTATTAGTAATTAATTATAGAAATTATACAATCATATAATAATTATATAAATATTTTATAAAATGTTATTTTATTTTATTTTATTAGTTAATAATTGTGCAAAAATCAAATAGAAATATAATAGTTATAATATTAAATGTATTCTAATTATACAATCATATATTATGTAAATATTTTACTATTTGTAAATGTAATTTTATTTCATTAGTTAATAATTGTGCAAACAAAAAACAAATTAAACAAATTAAAATATAAATATAGTAGACTACTGAGTTGATTTGTTATATGTGAAAAAAATTCTTGTTAGTAAATAAATATATAAATTATGCAATCATATATTAATTATATAAATGTTTTTAATATAATTATATAATTATATAAATGTCTGAATATTTTATATATGTAATTACAAATAATACTAAATATATTTGTAATTGTATTTTATTAGTTAATAATTGTGCAATTTTTTGTAATTAATTATATAACGTATACAATCATATATTAATTATATAAATATTTTAATGCTTATTTTTTGTATATTTTTATTCAGAATAATATTTAAAAAAATGTAAATAAATTGTAATAAATAATATTTAAAAATATATTTATTTTATTTTGTTTTGTTTTGTTTTGTTAAGAAGAGTGCCTTATTCTTACAGTGTCCATGAAAAGGTACTTCTTTGTATTTAATTATATAGATTATACAAATCATATATTATTTATAGAAGAATGCTTGTTTTCGGAATATGTTTATATTTTTTATTACAAATAATAGTAAAAGTATTTTATTTTATTTTATTTTATTTTTTTTTAGTATGAATAGTGCCTCATTCATACTGGTTAGTAATTATATAAATTATACAATTATATATTATTTATACAGATATTTTAATGGTTGTTTTCTGAAAAAAAAAGGTATAATAGTAAATATATATTACAAATAATGCTAAATATATATATTTTTTTAAATAATATATATATATATATATATATATTACAAATAATGCTAAATAAGTTATTTTTATTTTATTTTATTTTATTTTATTTTGTTAGAAGAGTACCTTATTCTTACAGTGTCCTTCAACTCAACACGGAGAACAAGCATTTGCTGAAAACTGAGTAACTTCTCCTGTTTCTTTAGGTGAGTCGGCTCCAGGAGTTGGTGAAGCAGGGAGAGCAAGGTCTCGGTTCTGCTGAGGGACACATCTCCAATCTGAAGGACGCCCAGAAGAAGCTTCTAGAAGAGCTGGACGCCACGCGAGCCAGACTCAGAGAGACCAGCAACCTCCTAACAGCCCTTCAGGTCTATTACCAAATGCAATTACTCCAGAAACTAATGAGAATGGGACTTAATACTTCAAAGTCACATAACTCAGCTGCTCCTGCCAGTTTTGCAGACATTTTAGTATTAAAGTTGATGTGGGTAATTGTATTTAAATATACTGCTTTTGCCCTCATTTTCCATGAATAGCTCATAAAAACACCTGCTATGAGTTCATTGCCCTGTTGAATTACACCCACCTGCATTTTTGGCTCCTATGACAAAGACACTTCATTAAAGAGGCCTGTTCACGGTTCCTCTTCCTGTGTCCTTGACCTGAAGCACAGGTTCTCCGAGTGACCATACATAATGAATCAGAACCAAATGAGTGTGCCGGTGTGTGCGTGAGAGAAGAAATGAAAATAGATTTCCATCTCCTGGCCCCGGTTTGATTGATGGCTGTGAAGAAGAGCCCTCCTTCTCGTCCTGAGTGCCGCGCGTTAGACCTCACAATTACGGGTCATGCGCTTAATGGCTCATCAGCGCTAATGTTCGCTCTCGTTCTTGTCCTCAGGGAGAGATGGAGACTCAGAAACAACAGCACGATGCCAAACTCATCGCTACCAAAGAGGAAGAGAAGCTCAAAATGGATAAGATGGCCCTGGAGCTCGAGCTGAAGTGGACCGAGACGCTCAGGTAACAGCAAGTTGTGTTGTTGGAAATGTGCTTTCAAAAGTATTTACTAACCCCCCAATGGTAAATCAAAGAATGTCATCAAAATATGGTGAGAAAAATGTCCCTTGAAAACTAGTTAAGAAACTCTATATAAAAGGCATTTTCTCCAACATAATAGTTTACTAAATAATATCCATACATCCATTTATTTATCTATTATTAAATCACAGATTATTTTTTATCTATCTATCTATCTGTAATTTACATTGTCAGGTATACTCATCTGATATACCACTTTCTTCTGTTTAAATTTATTTATTTATTTATTTATAATAATATTATTTATAATTATTTATAATTATATTTATTTATAATTATGTTTAAAGCATTAGTGCAATGTAAAAAAAAAAAAAGAATTAATAATAATAATAATAATAATAATAATATAATAATAAGGTCCAACAACTGTGCAAAAAAGTAATTAATAGTATAAATAATCAAATTCTTGTATTATAAATAATTGTATAATGTAAAATAAATAAAGAAATAATAATAATAATAATAATTCCAAATTAAATATGTTTTTATATTAAAAACTTTGTCTTTGTTTACTTCATCTTCATCATTTATTTATTTTTTTTTTAATAATGTTTTTTAAGCATGTCTAACAACTGCAAAAAAGTTCAAAAATGTGCAAAAAGTAAAAAAAAAAAAAAAGGTATAAATAATACTTGTATTCAAAACAACTGTATAATGTAAAATAAATAAAGAAATAATAATAATGATGATGATGATGATGATAAAAGTAATAGTAATAGTAATAGTAATAATAATAATGCCAATCACAGATAAAATGTGTTTTTATATTAAAAACTTTTCCTTTGTTTCCTTCATATTTATTTATTTATTTATTTATATTTATTTATTTATTTTCTTTCTTTCAATAATCATGTTTTAAGCATTAGTGCAAGGTCCAACAAATAATAATATAAATAATCACATTATTGTATTCTAATTTATTGTATAATTTAAAATAATTAAATGAATAATAATAATAAATAATAATAATAATAATAATGGTAATCAGATTAAATATGTTTTCTCTAATAAAAACTTTGCCTTTGTTTTCTTCTTCTTCATTTATTTATTTTTAATAACTATGTCTTAAGCATTAGTGCAAGGTTCAGCAAAAAAATAAAAAAGTAATTAATAATATAAATAATCAAATTCTTGTAATCTAAATAATTGTCATGTAAAATAAATTAAGTAATAATAGTAATAATAATAATCAAAGATAATAATCAAAAATATTAAATATAATATTAATGTTTTATATTTAAATGCCTTTGCTTTCTTCATCTTTTTATTTTTATTTTATTTTTAATAATTATGTTTTAAGAATTAATGCATGATCCAACAATTGTGCAAAAAAGCAAATTACTGTATTCTAAATACTTGTAGAAATGAAATTAAAATTTTAAATAAAAATGTAAACATCCATTTGTTTACTTTTTATTTGTTTGTAATAATAATATTCACATTTATAATAATAATAATAAATGTTATAATAATTTTCACATATAATATTAATATTAGACATTTATATATTTTATCATTTGTATGTCAGTGATGTTGTCAATGTTAAAAAGGGCATTACCACCTTGACATTAAGTCATGAAATCAACATTCACAAAGATTATACTGGCCATGAATTCCATGACATGCGGGAGACTAGATTTTTTATTTGTGGTGAACAATCCATTTAATTGGTTTGTCAACAAGCAAGGCACTTCTCGTTCTTTCATGTTCTCTTCTCCTTTGCCAAGCTACTGTGTGTGATGACTTATATACCCTATAAAGTTCGCAACAGCTGTAAGTGTTTTGGCATTGCCTCAGAAGGCCCTGCCTGCCTAATGCATTAGCATTGCTTACAAACCAATGTTTAATATCATGGGCCTTCAAAAAAGACAAATGGGTCATTAGTAGAAGTCTGAGCGGTATTGGACTAAAACAAAGCCCATTAATGGGAAAATTTCACCCAAAAATGAAAAATCTGTCATCATTTACTAACCCTCAAGTCGCTCCAAACCTGTATAAATTTCTTTCTTCTGCTCAACACAGTAGAAGTTATTTTGAAGAATGTGGGAAGCCAAGTAGTTTCTGGTCTCCAATGACTTACACAGTATTTTTCTATGGAAATCAATGACTACCAGCAACTCTGTGGAGACCCTAATTCTTCAAAAATATCTTATTTTATGTTCAGCAGAAGAAAGAAACTCATAGGTTTGGAACAACTTGAGGGTGAGTAAATGATGACAGAACTTTTTTTTTGTATTTTTGAGTGAACTATCCCACACAGAACATTTTGTCTTTTTTTTATGTGCTCATAGTTTCACAAAATTACCAATTCGCCACTAAAACATACCTCGAAAACGCTAAAAAAGGAGCTAACTAGAAGGGTTGAAGTTGCACAGGCCCTAAGCAGACACTCAACATGCTTAAATAACAAATCAACAAGACATTTATTGGATTTCATCCTTGCTAGCTCATTTTCCACAACATTTGTTCGGGATGGTGCTGTGGTGCCCTGGAGCGTGATATTTGGGCTTTAACTTGTTATTTGGGAGAATGTAGACCAATGTAGGCCTCATTATTGCTCAAAATAAGTGCTGGTAATAATGTTGGATCTAGGTCGAGAGACTCGTATTTCAAGAGACGTCTTGTTTTGAATGTCTTGGAGCTTTCGTGGCTTTACACACCTAAACTAATTCGATTCCAATTCGACTTGAAGTCCACAATTAGTTCTCAACTAATATCATTTATTGTGCTGAGCGATTATTTAATTAAAGTTTTATAGAGGTGTAGTCCATGGAAAACAACATAAATTGGCTTTACAAAAGCAATTTTACTGTAGAAATGCCATGTGGTGAGGAATGCAATGCAAACAGGTTGATAAGAATGCCAATAGACAGTTTTCTGCTGGAATTATTGACCTCACTGGTGTCATTTTAGTATTATTTATGACTATAAGAGTATTTTATTTATTTTTTAATTTTACATAAAATTTGGAATTAACTTTTTTAAATATTTTCATCTTATTTTTTAATTGTTTTGTTATGCGATTGTTTTTTTTTAAATAATATTTCTTATAAACTATTATATAATATTATATAACTATTTGTAAAAATAGAATAAAATAAAATATCTTAAATTATTTTAGTTTTAGTATTTTTAGTACTGCTACTTAAACATATTTTACTTCTGCTATATATATATATATATGTATATATATATATATATATATATATATATACTTTAATAGTATATAAATAATACTAAAATTACAATTTTTAAATATTATATATATTAGATTTTAATTAATATTTGTAGTGTTTCAACTTTAACATATTTTACTTCCACTAGTTGCCAAGGCAAGATTTCTAATTTTTGTTTTGATTTTCATCAATTTTGTTTGTTTTTCATCTATTTATGTTCTATATATATATCATTTCAGCATTATTTGCATTATATATATATATATATATAACAAAACTTACATAACAAAACTACTGAAGCAAACTAAAATTAAAATATAAAAAATTAAAGCTAATTCCAAATTTTAGGGAATACAAATAGTTTGTTATTTTAATCTTTTTAAATTAATATTAATTTTAATAATGTTTATTTATTTATTTATTTATTTCAATTTTAGTTTTAGTATTTTTAGTACTTTAGTTTTAATTAATGCTGTTAAACGATTAACCACGATTAATCGCATCTGAAATAAAAGTTTTTGTTTATATATATTGTGTGTATAAGATATATATATTTATTATGTATATATAAATACACACAATATATACATGCCTGTGTGTACATTTATATATACATAATAAATATCCAAAGTACACACACATATATTATGTACACAAAACTTTTATTTTGGATGCAGTTAATCACGATTAATCGTTTGACAGCACTAATTTTAACATATTTTACTTCCGCTAGTTGCCAAGGCAGGATTTCTGATTTTCATCTAATTTTTTTTATTATTTTACCTATTTATGTTCTATATTTAATTTCAGCTTTATTTACATTAATAAACACTTTAATAAACTGGATTAACCATTGTAATTAGGGTGAAAAACTGGCTGTTACGGGTTAAAAAGGTGAGAACTAAAAATATTATAGAAAGAAATATGTTTTAACATGTCGAAGTTAGCCTATAGATAACGACTTTCTCAAGCTGATCCTTCCACTGATAAATATATTCAGGCATAATCAGAGGACAACTGTCTGACAAACTGTGTTTCAAATGTTGCAAGAGTGTTTGTTCATCACCGTGCCAATCTGCCAGACGCAGGCTCTTGCATTTGCAGAGTCTTAAACCGTCACCGACTTCTTTATCAACGCTTGATTTTGTGTTGTACAATTACACTCACAGCTGCAGTGCACAATGAAGTTCATAAAAACTCCAGATGGATCCTCCCCTTTGAGGCTGCGCCGTCTGGATGGCGCTAGCAAGCGTGTGACGAGTGCAACAAATCAAAACTGTTTACGCTAGTTTTGTTTGCTGGACTGACAGCTTTGCACTGAGATTGTTTATGAAGACAAATGGACTCCCTGAAAGAGTTTATAAAGGTGATAAAGCCACATACAGCAACTTATGCTCTGCAAAAGTGCTGGTTAATTCAGCAGCTCCTCTTGTAATGCACACCATGAGTGGACAAGGCAGTTGTTATGTGTGTGTGTTTATTACCGACTTAGCTAGAGAGTTCCCAAGATGTCTAAAAAAATCTGATTTCAGTTAGTCTGAATTGTTTGGAAGAAAGAGGAGTAATAGGTTTGGAGACTAGGCTGGATGTGAACATGCAGCTCGTGAAGCATGTCTAACCACTTGGCCTTGACTCACACCTTTTTGCCTTGAAATGTAGCTTTTTGTCTGTTTATTTGATGTATAATCCATACCTTGGGTGGCCTATTTGCTCCCTGAATTTTTCAGAATGATTTCCAGAATACTGTGAATATGTTATGAGTGAAGGTAAGTGACATTGAATCATTTTGGAAGTTATTCTCTGGTGCAGTGTAAAAACAGTCTAAAACTATTTTAGATTTTTACATTTTGAATAATGTATTCTTTTATGTGTATTTTATTATATTATATTATATTATATTATATTTTTTGTATTTTTTGTATTTAAAAAATAATAATTTCCTACACTGACGGTCCTTAGTGCAGGCAAAAATAAAATGTAACAAAAATTATACATTTCTTACGATTTGCATTTTCCCTTTTACACTCACATAAATTTGTAGTTTATGTTTACATTGTTTGTGCTGACTACTGTTTTTAACGTTTAATTATTTTATACTGAATTTTTTATTTAATCGTTTTCAAAAATTCTTAATTTTTATTTTTAAAAATGTATTTCCTACACTGATGGACCTTAGTGCAAGCAAAATAAAATAAAATGTTAAAAAATGTAACAGAAATGATAAATTTCTTAAAATTTGCATTTTCCCTTTTTTATACTCATAGAAATTTGTAGTTTATATTTACATTGATTGTGCTAACTACTATATTTAATGTGTAATTATTTTATACTGAATTTCATTTGATCTTTTTCACAAATTCTTATTTTTTAATGTATTATATTATATTATATTATATTTATTATATTATATATTTTTTTGTGTTTTTAAAAATTAATTTCCCACACTGATGGACTATTTAAAATGAATAAGTGCAAGCAAAAATAAAATAAAATGATCAAAATTCAAAAATTAAGATATCCATTTTCCCTTTTACATTCATAGAAATTTGTAATTTATATTTGCATTGTTCATGCTGACTGCTATTTTTCATCTATAATTATTTATACAAAATTTCATTTAATCTTTTTCACAAATTCTTATTCTTATTTATGTGTTTTATTATATTACATTATATTAGATTAGATTAGATTAGATTAGATTATTAATTTTAATGAGAATGAGAAATTGTTTTATTTCTCACACTGAACTAGTGAAGGCAAAAATGTTATTCAAATTTTGTATAAAATTATATATAAAATATATATACACTTTTCTGCAGTATATTATCAATTAGAGGTTTTTTTGCCACCATAAATAAACAGATAAATCAGAATGTTCTTTTTTAACAAAAAAAAAAAAAAAAAAAAAAAAAAAAATCCAATTACAGCCTCAGTGCTTATTGCTTGGGTCTTGGGCGGCTTTCAAGGTTCCCAAACTCTCATTACAGCTTCCATTTCCTCTTAAGCAGCAATTAGGACGAATTTCACACCTTTAAAAGGTTTCACAGTGTCTCGGAGTATGTGAGGTAGTCGCCGCTGACAGTTATTTGGGCATTTTTAGAACGCTCTGTATTGGAGACTTAATAATCACGGATTTAAGCGCCGCGCGGCGCTCTCATGACGTCCTGCGATTACACCACATAATGTGCCAGTTAACCTCTTCTGTGACCTCCACTGCTGTGGAGCAGAGAAATGGAGGTGCATTAAAAGATCTGCAGAGCGTGTGAAAGGGGGCCGGCTCATTTAGCGGCCATTAATGATCAACGGACCACTGACCTGGTAGAGTGCTTTATGTATTTTTATATTTCAGTATGTGCAAAAGCCAGTTGTGTCTTGTTTTTATCAGGTATGTGTCAAAAGGTCTCGACAAAAATGTTACGTATAAGTAAACAGTACAATTGTCAGTGTGTGTTTTTGTGTGTGTCTCCACAGGCAAGAGTGTAAGAAACTGCGTGAGGAGCTGCGTGAAGAGCATGAGGAGAATAAAAGGTCAGCGCTCACCCAGCTGGCACAGAATAAAGATCAGGAGCTGTGCTCCGCCAGAGAGAGCTGGCAGAGGAAGGTGGAGGACCTTCTAGAGCAGGTCAGAAACGCTACTGTACCAACACTGCAAACATTTCTCATGTTTATTTTAATCGATTCTCATTTTTGGAAAACAATATGTGATCCTGGACCACAAAATCAGTCATAAGGGTCATTTTTTTGAAACTGAGTTTTATACATCTGAATAAATAAGGTTTCAATTGATGTATGATTTGTTAGGATAGGACAATATTTGGTCAAGATACAACTATTTGAAAATCTGGAATCTGAGGGTGCAAAAAAATGTAAATATTGAGAAAATCACCTTTAAAGTTGTTCAAACGAAGTTCTTAGCAATGCATATTAAGAATCAAAAATTAAGTTTTGATATATTTACAGTAGGAAATGTCCAAAATATCTTAATGAAACATGATCTTTGCGTAATATCCTAATGATTTTTGGCATAAAAGAAAAATCAATATTTTTGACCCATACAGTGTATTTTTGGCTATTGCTACAAATATACCTGTGCTACTTAAGACTGGTTTTGTGGTCAAGACTCACATAGTATTGCTCTTTTTTTTTTTGATTTTGATTGCTTATATTGTCCTCATTTATAAGTCGCTTTGGATAAAAGCGTCTGCTAAATGACTAAATGTAAATGCAGTTTATTCAGCAAAGACACACTATATTAATCAAAAGTGACAGTAAAGATTTTTATAATGTTATAAAACATTTCTAATTTATAAAAACATTAAGCAGCACTGATAACAATAATGTTTCTTGAGTTGAAAATCGGCATATTAGAAGTATCATGTGACTGAAAACTGGAGTAATGATGCTGAAAATTAAGCTTTGCATCACAGGAATAAATTACATTTTTAAATATATTAAAATAGAAATTAGTTCTTTTAATTTGTTATATTATTTCAAAATATTTTTCCATCAAATGCAGCCTTGGTGAGTGTAAGTGACCTCAGTTCTCTTTGTTGAAGCCTGTGGCCGAGAAACGGCACTGTTCATCTTAACAGTAGCAAAAGACTACATGCAAACTCACAGGAAGCCAGACAAACAAATCAATATGGGAAATACATGCTTTAATAAACTGCGAACCCCAAAGACGCTTTTTAAACGGATAAAAGTATCAGTGAAATACAGCCGTAGTTGAAAATCCACTGCTCATCCACACTTTAATATTACCAGAATTGCAGATGCATTTTTGGGTTCCCCTCTATGCATTTTTCATAAGCTGAACACTCATATCTGCTGCCTTAGAGTTACTATTGCATTTATACTATAACCATTACCATAACATTTTTTATAATCAAATCAGCCCCAAAAACAATACAAAATCATATGCAGCTTTTGAAGAGCGATGACTATTTACAGCGGTGCGTGATTAGATTTATTCTAAATAAAAGTATGACCCTGAAACCAAAATGATGCAAGAAAGTCATTTTACCAAACTCGTTTACTGCTTGTTCATTAATTTCGAGTAGAGGTAGAGGATTGGGTTTTGTACACAAAGCCATGGTGAGAAAATTGTGCAAGTTATTATCAAAAATAATTGAAAATCCACTTGAAATAGCTACAAGGCTCGACATTAAGGAGTGCCTGATGGCTCGGGGTCAGCGTGAAAGACGCTCGGGACAGTTGACGAATTTGTCACTGGTCCAATCGGGCCACTGCCGCGTCATCTCGAAAGTTTCTCATTATCATGTATTTTTAAGCCGCCTTCATTTAAAATTTCTAGCGATCACAGAGAGACGTGTCTCTGATGGACAAATAGCCTGCAAAAGTATGTCAAAATACCCGTCTTGACGATTAACTTTGTAGCTTTAACAATGTCACACCGACAGAGGCCGCTCCCACGATAGTTGATTGACATGAGCGTCTTACCTCAAATCAGCTGTAACAATCCGACCTCCATTGTTTTGATGCCGGAGCAGGGATGTAAGTTAGACAAGAATATCTCAGATTGAGTGATTGAGGTGTTGTGTTGCTGGATGTAATAATGAACGTAGTGGTCGTCATTTACTCCCGACATCTGAGCCACTGAAGATGCAGTGGATTACGTTTGTTTGTGAAGGGAATGCGCCTCCCGATCTAAAGCAGGAGTGAGTATAAGTGTTTTTTTATAAATCTTTGCGATCGCCTTTCCTAATAATGTGCTAGTTAGCAAGTTTAGCGGCTAAATGTGGCTAAATGCGGCTAAAGTAAACAGGCTCGTCACTCCACAGAGAGAAGAGAGGGGCGGTGCGAGCAGAGCTCATTTGCATTTAAAGCAGCCTCGACCAGAATGGGATGATTTTTTTGCAGAGCTGATTTTGGCAAGGTAAAAAGGGTGTTGTTTTACACTACCATTGAGAATTTTTAACCAAAGTATATTATAGACTTTTCATTAAGACCCTAAAGAATCATATCAACTTGTAGAAAATGTGCAACCGATGACCCCTTTAAGAAAAGTTTACATGGCGTTTTCTTTTCATCCGCCTTGTATAATGCATTTAAAGTAGCGCTCATAAGCACCGGGCTGCTTTGTTTACAACTGTTATCACTGTTATTCCATAAGCGCCACCTGCTGGAGTTTTCGTTCTTTCAGTCTGTCTGTCTGCTGTTTTTCCCTAAAGCATCTGTCCCTGATGTTTGAACTTTATATTTGTTAGACTGGTAGGTTTTGCTGTGGTTTCAAAATTGGAATCGAAAATTGCACAGTTTAATTGGTATGTAAAAGTTTGGTGTCAGATAGGCTTGTTTATTAAAATAAAAGATAACATGAGTCAAAAAAAAAAATGATAACAGCAGCTATTTTATTTTTTGTGGCAGGGCCAGAGAAAATTTTAACCAGGCAAGTAAAAATTTGAACCACAGTAGAAAAAGTCCTTAGCGTTGAGCCCTGAGCTGTATGCCAAACATGTACTTATAACTATTGTCATTGGACTTTCAATGGAGTGCAGTAAAACTAATCTTGCATATGATATTGAATGAATAATATGCAATTTGGGATTCATCCTAGTCAGTAATCATTTCTACGACTAGTACTATGTGCGCTACCGCAGTTCGTATTGCTCATATTACACCATTTCATTTATCTATACAGTAATCAAGAATGCATTGTAACTTACAAATCAGTTGATTTGCTTTTAAACTGCCGGTTACGTCATATACTCGCCAATCAGATATTCTCTAGATGCCTGTAATGATCATTTTCTGCTTTAATCACAAGATTATGACAAAAGGCAGCAGTTCAGCCTTGCTTCACTATAGTCATTAGCTCCATTCAGTGACCCTCCTAGTGTCTGGACTTTGTTTAATAGCTAATTATTTTTCCATGCTCTACTTGTCCTCGTCTAGAGTACAGAAACAGAATATTACAGATGGAAAAAAGAAAAGGGGCTGAAAAATGGAAGCGTTTCAGACTTTATGTAGGTTCCTATTCAAAATCCACTTAAAACCGCAAGGGACCTCAGGCAAGAAATGCTGACGTTTTTTCTCAGGATTGAGCATAAGTCTTTTAGCACCGTTTAAGCTGTGCACGTTATTGATGCCTTGTGAGGTGCATTGAGAAGAGGTGTGCTATTAGATTTCTAAGCGTTCGATCTTGCGGGTTTTTGCTTTACTTGAAGGAGGGATCTGGACAACATCTAGAGATGAATTGCTCTTTTGAATTGAGCCAGGAACAGAGCATCATAGTAACTGCATGGAAAACACCACAACAACATCTTAGCAATATAGAAGCAAGTTTTATGTAAACAAGCACCAGGTTCATGTTAGTCCATGTCTTTTATTATTACACATAACATTCCTGCTCACAATTATTATTTTTTTGTATTATTGTATTTAATAGTATTAATTATTATTAATTAAATATTAATTGTTTTATATTATATATAAAAATATTAAAAATATAAATGTTATTTACATTTATATTATTCATTATATTTTTATTTATTAATTTTTTTACATTTAGTTCTTTTTTAACTTTACAAGCACTATTTCTTGTAGAAATGCACTGCTGCGTGTTAGTCCATGTCTTTTATAATGACACATAACATGTGTCATAAATGAACGGTGAACTGTTATTTACTCATTTTTATTTTTATTATTTTATTTAATTTTAACTATCTATATTTGTATATCACAAAATTATTAAAAATCTAAATTTTATTTTTAAATTTATGTTTATATTATTAATTATATTTTTATTTATTAAATATTTTTATTTAATTTTAATCTGTCACTGCTGATCACTTTTAGGGAAATTTAATGAGTTACAATATTGTGTTAAATTGTATTTATGTTTCTATTATTAGTTATATTTCGGTTTATTTAATTATTATTATTATTTTATTTTATTTTATTTATTTATTTTTTTATTTACCAACCACCATCTGTTAGGGAAATGTAACGTTACAATATTATGTTACATTTTATTTTTGTTTATATTATTAATTATAATTTTTTATTTATTTGACGTTTTTTAAATTATTTTTGTAATTTAACAAGCACCATTTCTTGTAGAAATATAGTGCTTCATGTTAGTCCATGTCTTTGATCGTAACATTCCTGATCATTTATTATTTTTAAAATTAGTATTTGTTTTATTTTATTTCATTTTACATTATATTTTATTTTTAAACTATAAAATAATTTAAAATGTAAAATTATTTTATATTCATATTATATATGAAATTATACATAAAATTATTAAAACTATGCATTTTATTTATATTTTCATACATATATATATATATATTATTATTATTATTATTATTATTATTATTATTATTATTATTTTAAATTTAATTTTAATCTATCACTGCTGATCACTTTAGGACAATTTTTATTTTTAAAATTAGTATCATTTATTTTTATCATTTTATTTAATTTTAAACTAGATTTTTTAAATGATAAAATCATTTTAAATATAAAATGAATATATTTTATATTATATATATATATATATATAATCTTGTTTATTTAAATGATGCATAGTTATTCATTTTATATTATATAAAATTACATATTACAATTTTACATTTTATTTATGTTTAGCTTATAATTTTATTATTATTATTATTATTGTTTATTATTTATTTTATTTATTTTTGATCTGTCACTGCTGATCACTTCTAGAGAAATGTAATGAGTTGCAGTATTGTATTTCTCAATATTTTATATGGAAAATATTTTTGTTCTCACGTCAACTGGCACCGTTCTCCATAGTGGGAGTGCGATATTTGGCTTGCAGACAGTTTTTATATTGGAAATGCTATTTTTTGCAGTGAACAAGTGATTTGTGCCAACTTAGAGGTTTCATTTTTCAACATTTCTTTTTTTTTTTTTAGAGGTTTGAATAGTATTTCAGTAGTATTTTTTACTTTGAATATTAAAAAAAGAAGCCTGGAGAAAACTACTTTGAGTCAGCACTCTAATTCAGTGAATTCCACTACAAATAATTAGCAAAAAATGGATATCGATTTTTTTCTTACCAGCTGTAGTTTGAGATTGTTAAAACCACATCTTAGGTCCGTTGAAAATAAAACATTACTTACAATACATTAGCCCCAACACAGCAGCTTTACTGAAGCCCTTTTGTCATTTTCAACTTCAGTGCATAATTTGTCTCCTTTCATCATCATGAACTTTGTTGTTTTATTTACTTGTATATGTGTGTTGAGCGTTTGGCAGGCAGCCGAGACCTCTTTCTTTCTCAGAGCTCTAAATGTGTCAGAGCAAGTCTTGCTGCAGCGGTAGATCTGTAGAGCTTATTGGAGAAGCGATTACAGCCACTGCAGAAATGTCCTCAGCCTCACCCATCAGCACTCTCCAGTGCACTAGATGAATCAGAGTCAAGCACGAGACCTACACTCGAGTCTTATCTCTTCACATTATTTTTTTTAGTGCTGCTTGCTGAGGAAAATCAGTTATATATGATTATACGTTCTTATTCTTTTGGTCCCAAACAACATTTTGGCACACCTATCCTAAATTTATCCTACAGACATGAATGATACTTCAAACTGTACAGCTTCCTGAAGTTAGGTGTGTTAATATTTATGAGAAAACATCCATCTGAAAAAAAAATGAAATGGAAGTAGCGACAAATGTATTCTCATGTGTTGTGACTTACATTCAAGTCAAAACAGGAAGAAAAACATATAGGCCAGGAAGTGTTTTTTTTTTTTAAGCAGTTGTTGATTGGATGGAGGAATATGTAAATTACAAGCATGTGGTCAACTGTAAGATGGGGGTGGACTATTTTGTTTTGTTTTGTTTTATTTTATTTACTATTTTATTTTATTTTATTTTTTACTATTTTATTTTATTTATTTTTAAAAGGTTTTAAATAAAGGTAATTGGAATATATTTTACATAAATACTATTCATGTTTAATTCAATGTGTTAATTCAACTTTTTCTTTATAATTAACAGTGAAACTTACTCGCAATTTCTGTTTTTACAAGTTTGTGGTCATGTTTTTTTTTGCATTTTGTTGTGTGCTTTTGTCGTTTTTTACATATTTTTTATATTACTATTTAGGTTTTATTTTATTTTGTTTACATCACTAGTAAGAAATGTCAGTTCATTGGTAGATTGAGTTATGACATTTTTAAATGAAATATGTGAGCAAGAGAAATGTATAATAGTATATCAGTTATAATAGTTCCCTATGCGGATGAATATAAATGTGCATTTAGGAAATAGATCAAATTAATTTTCATTTCATGCTGAGTTTTTATCTGTTAGACCAGATGTGCATTTAAGACGTTTGTGTTTAAGAAGTTTAAAACGAAGTGCCTAAAATCAAACTTGCTTTTGGGTTGTGGGTCAAAAATAAAAGTAAATAAAAGTAAATATTGCACATTACATATATGTATTCAATGCCATGTTTTCCCCTATTTTTATCCTGGTTTGCCTGGTTGGGCAAAAAAAGCAGGTGTTGCAAAGTTAAAATTAGTATTTTTATTTTTATTATTTAATTTAATTTTAATCTGTATATTATTTAATTATAAAATAATTAAAAATATATCATTTATATTATATATATATATATATATATAGAAACTATATAACTTAATGTCAAACTTTTTTTTTTTTTTTTTTTTTTTTTTTTTTAGGAAAATGTAACAGTTTTTAGTTACAAAATGTAATGTTACAATATTGTGTTTGGGCAAAAGACCAGATCTTCTTAAAAAAATATACATTATATCATATTATGTTATATTATATTATATTATATTATATTATATTATATTATATTATATTAAAATTTATTTATTTGTTTGTTTGTTTTATTTGTAAATAATTTTAATAAATTTTGCTTATGTAGTTTTTTTATATTATACCTCAAAAATAAAACAAAAAAAATATTAAAACAAAAATTAAAAATTATATTTTTAATGGCATGTTTTTGGCATGTTGCTTATATAGTGTTTTTTTGTTTGTTTGTTTTTTTACATTTTAATGCATAAATAAAACAACAAATATAACAACAACAAAAAAAATTACAAAATTATATGTTTTAATGACATGTTTTTCCCATATTTTTCCCCCTGGTTGGGCGTAAATAAATAAATAAATAAATAACATGTTTTGCAAAGAGCTCAGAAGGATCATATCTTAAGGCCATACCTTCTTAAAAATATATACACACACACACACACACACACACACACACACACACACATATATATATATATATATATATATATATATATATATATTTAATTAATTAATTTGTTGTTGTTGTTTTTTTTTTCTTTTTAAATAATTTTAATCAATTTTGAATTTTGCTTATGTAGTTTTTTACATTCTACCTCAAAAACAAAAATTAAAATTATATTCTTTAATGCCATGCTTTCCCCATATTTTTCTCCCTGGTTTGCCTGGTTAGGAATAAATAAATAAATAAATAAATATTTTTTTTTTAAATAATTGTAATCAATTTCACTTAAGTAATATTTTACATTTAACCTTAAAAAATAAAACAAAAAAATATTAAACAAAACAAAACAAAAAATTATATTCTTTAATGGCGTGTTTTACCCATATTTTCCCCCCTGGTTTGCCCGGTTGGACATACATACATATATAAATAACAGGTATTGCAAAGAGGTCAGAACACTCATATCTTAAGACCAGACTTTCTAAAATCTCTTTTCATTTGTGGCAATATAGAAATATCCCATGTTGGGGCCCCTGGGGGCCTTTAACATGATTCAGCACTAGAAAATCAAAGAGAAATGATGTAGGTTTTTCTGACGAGTGAAGTTATTGCTTTACATTTTGTCCTAGCAAGCAGTTTTCACGATTTCCTCAAATGTAAAAATCTAGTTTTAACGTGACGACTAGCGTTCATCTTTTTGTTAGCGTCAGCAGCGCTCGGGCTTGGATATGAGCAGTGATATCCCGAGCATATTGGAACCACTTCCAGCCGGCTCGAAAATGAAATTATTCGCTGATGCGATGACAAGCGCAACATCGTTTTATTGCCTTCACAAGTCTGAGATTGTTGGCTGGTACGACAGAAAAACTCTCTCCCTGTCACCCTCCAGTCATAAGCGACTGCTCTAATGAGGCTAGCAGGCCAACGAGTGGGCCGAAGCGACTCAAACCTTCCAGCTCTAACATATCGATTGGTGTGAGGAGAGCGTATCTGGCGCCGACGTCTGACTTCTCACCTCATTCAGTCCTTGTAGACATGGCTGCTAGACACAAATTCACACCTACATACTCAACTCACAGCTCTATTCACAGACGAAGACTACAGCCAATGGGTGTTTTTGCACACACATGCCTGATAAGAGTGTGTGGAAATGACCGTGAAAATGAATGAATATTTCCAGTATCTCTTCTTGTAGTCTGTATAAAAAGCATGTTTTACACAGTTCAGCTAATTAGTACAATATACGCTAAGCTTAATTGACTGCTTATGTGGCATAATGTTGATTACCACAAAAATAATTAAGATGCATCCCTCATTTAAAAAAAAAAAAAAAAAAAAATAAGAGTACTGTACACTGAGGCAACTTACAATGAACGTGAATGGGGTTAATGTTTGGAGGATTATGTATAAGTGTGAAGCTTACAATTATATATATATAATTGTAAGGTTTGTTTAAAGTTAATGGTTTGTTGTTGGTGTTGTACGGTATTGCTGTTTATTTTATATTTTATTTTATTTTATTTTTTTATCCTTATTTTTTTATCCTTTTATCCTTTTTATTTCTTTTTTTATCCTGGTTCATTATTGGTGTCTAATATTTAATTTTATTTCATTTAATTTAATTTTTTTATATTTTATTTTATTATTTTTGTTTTGTTTTATTTATCTTATTTTATTTCATTTTTTAAATAAAGGGCACGTATTTAGTTTTTTTTATATGTCATTTTATTTTATTTTATTTTTTATCCTTTTTATCCTATTTTATTTAATTTAATTGATTTTTTTTTTTTTTTTTTTTTTTTAAGGAAGGACAATCAGTATTATTCCACAAATTTTGTTGAGCTTAACTTGTGTTAAACGCAGAATAAGGTTTGTTTAAGGTTAATGGTTCATTTTTGGTGTCTATTTTTTAAATACATTTTATTTTATTATTTATATTTTATTTTATTATTATTATTTTTTTATTTATCCTATTTTATTTCATTTTTTAAATAAAGGACAAGTCTTTAGTCTTTTATATTTTATTTTATTTTATTTTATTTTTTTATCCTATTTTATTTAATTCAATTGTTTTTTTGTTTGTTTGTTTGTTTTTTATTAAGAAAGGACAATCAATATTATTCGACAAATTTAGTTGAGCTTTACTTGTGTCAACCCCAGAATAAGATTTGTTTAAGGTTGGTGTCTATTATTTCATTTTATTTTTTATATTTTATTTTATTATTTTTATTTTGTTTTATTAATCCTGTTTTATTTCATTTTTTAAATAAAGGACAAGTATTTCGTTTTTTTATATTTTATTCATTTTTTTTTTTTTAATCCTTTTTTATCCTATTTTATTTAATTTAATTGTTTTTTTAAGGACAATCAATATTATTCTACAAATTTAGTTGAGCTTAACTTGTGTTAAACCCAGAATAAGGTTTGTTTAAGGTTGATGGTTCATTATTGGTGTCTATTATTTTATTTTATTTTATTTTGTTTTAAAGGGATCGTTTCATTAGCTTTTTTTTTTACCTGCAGAGTTGTTGCATTTTTTCTTTCTTCCTGTGTGCAGATTTCCTTGCTGAAACAGAGCCTGGAGATGCAGCTTTCCCAGTCCCAGCATTCCCTGCAGCAGCTGCAGGCCCAGTTCAGTCAGGAGCGAGAGCACCTTGGACAGCAGCTGCAGGAAATGGAGCTGGAGCATCAGCGCAGGGAGCAGCGGCTGCAGGAAGCCCACTGCTGCGCTATACAGGACATGCAGGAAGCCCGCCAGCACGACCTGAAGGTAACTGCAATAAAACATAATCTCCCACCTGTCTCACACGGAGAGAGAGCGCTCTGACCTGTGTGCATGCTCTTATCTTTTCCTTTCACCTCCTGGCTCTCTTATTTGAGTTTTTTGTTCCACATCCACGCTTATCTCAGCTTCAAACAACACTCCTACAGACTATTCAGAGACCGGCTGCCCTGTGCTGCTTTTTACACAATTTGTTTGTTTTTTGTATTCTGAAATGGTAAATCAGTTAAGTGAACAAAGATAACATCACATGGTATTCAGGGTCTTGTATTATTAATATTAATCATATTATTAGGGTGTTGTGTTATTAATATTCTTTATTCACATTAATCTATTTATGTTATGTTCATTTATTATATATGATATAATATATATACAATATTTGTTATTTATTCATATTATTGTATTTGTATTTATGTATTTGTACATTTATATTTTATTTATGTATATTTACATTAGCTCCATAAAAAAAATTCTTATTTGTCAAGAAACTGTATTATACATTTCTCTCTCTCTCTCTCTCTCTCTCTCTCTATATATATATATACATATATTCATTATCTAATATCAAATCTAAAACAAAAATTGCTAAGACTTCTTAAATATTCCTATATTTAAATTAGAAAAAAACACTAAATAACAAACAACTAAATTGCTGAGACTTAAACTAAAATTTAAAGATTTAAATTTAAATTTAAAGCTAATTAAAAAATACTAATGAATACCCATGTATATTAAATTATTTTAGTATAAAATAGTAACATTTTAGCATAGAAATATAAAAAATAATAAACAAAATTTTAATCAAAATTAAATATACAAAAGTCTTTATTAGTATTTTGAATTAGCTTTTAATTTTATATTAACTATTTTAATATAAAATAATTATTTTTAGCATAAAAAGATACAAATAACAAACAACATTTTTAATAAAAATAAAAAATAAAATTTAGAGCTAATTTAAAATACTAATAAATATTTTTGTATATTAAATTATTTTAGTGTAAGATAACATTGTTAGCATAGAAATATTTATAAAAGATAAAATAAACAACATTGCTAAGTCTTGAACTAAAAATTGTAATAAAAATAAATATAAAATTAATTCAAAATACTTATGGATACGTTTGTATATTACATTATTTTAGTATATTTTTAGCATAGAAATATTTTAAAAGAAGTTTAAAAACAAAACAAAAAAGTATTTTTTATGAATATAAATCTATTTCTTAATACATATATATGTGTGTGTGTGTGTGTATATATATATATGTATATATATATAATTTAAATTCATTTAAATTAGAACTTTTTCCTTATGACAATAGAAAATTTTAATTCATTGAATTTTTACATAATTCATTTTTTTAATATATGAATGTATTAAAGTAAAGACAGTTGGATTATTGACAGTAGGATTATTCAGAAGCAATTTACAACTTATTAAAATCTGTTTATATTGGTCTAATCATAAGTGTTTTTAGTAGAGTGTTTGTATGGCTTTGAAATGAATGGTTTGTGTTGTTTACATCAACAAGGGTTCGATTATATTGTAACCGTTTCTTTGTACAGTTTCACTGGCCGCTGGTGTGTAACATGTTTTTTATTTGCTCACCAAAGCCGTTTTTATTTGTATTTGCTGCTTGGCGAGTTTCCATATTCACTCTGTGGATTGTGGATGAGACTTTATAGCGATTGTCAACAGTCTGACTACACGACACCACATTCACTCCAACTTGTATTTGTTGCTGAAGCTCTAGCCTTGTACAGAGGCAGCCAAGCAATTGCTAACCGTAATCTTTTCAGCCTATTTGTCCACTGGTGAAATTGTCCGTTAGCCCCGTTTGCCCTCACGCGAGACCCTCTTTCTGACGCCCCGTAGTTTTGATGTGGTGAGGCAGATCTGCCACAGATCCAGACCTGCCCACAGCACATCTCACAGGTCCGTCTCTTTCCTCTATCCTGGAATAACCTGCTCGCTCTCGGCTCTCCTGTCTGTGGGTTAGTAATGGCTGAGCGCTTGCTGTCACAGGCTGTAATGTCGGCTTTATCCAGTACCTGGCCCCTGACGACTCCAGGGGAGAGAAACTCTCACGCCGACTAGAAATGATTACCTTGAGCTGGGCTGAAGCGACTCCGCTCCGCAGGCCCAGAGATGAAGGACAGCGGGAGTAGACCGCTTGAATAACTGTTGATAAGTTGAGATTGACTCACCAAATGCAGCGTCAGTCACAATCACAGGCTTCACCTCACTGCTTTAGAAAGCAGTGGAAGCAATTGAGCTGCACAGGCTTGTTGTGATGTCACAAAATGGGAAAGGCTTAGATCATGAATATTAATTAGGTCATGGACGCATAATTTAATATGAGTTGTTCCTGCTTTTCGATTATACTTAGTGATGGGTTATTATAATTATATATATATATATATATATAGTCATGAGTTTTCACCCTTTACAGTCCCAGGGGACTATAATAATATTTTCATAGTATTTGGCAATATGCATTGGAAAAATTGAACTAGACAAAAAAGTTTTAAATAAATAAAACAATTAAAACTGAGCTAAACTAAAACGGGGAAAAAAATAATAAATAATATAAAAATTTGATTATAATTAGTGATAATATATAAATCATGGGCTTTCAGTATTTACAGTCCCTGGCTCCCTATAGCAATATTTCATAGTATTTTGCAATGTACATGGAAAAATTAAACAAGACTAAAATCACAAATTGGTAACAAATAAGTAAAACAACTACAACTGAAAATAATAATAAAAATTTATTTTAAAAAAAAGAGCATTTAAAATGACTAAAGATTAAATAAATTAAAAAGAAAACTGAAAATATAAAAATAAATCTAATTCAAAATATTAATAAAAACCATAATAGTATATAAATAATACTAAAATAACACTTAACAACCAAATGCCTTAATTTTTAAAATTGTATTTATTTATTTAGTTTTTTAAGGGATGAGGGATAAGTCTAAAAATGATATTTGTCTTATTTATTCAATAACAAAAATCAAATGATAAATTTCAAACAGAGAGAGAGAAAGAGAGAGTGAATAAATACAATATTAAATTAATGTAATAATATATAAATTATGAAAAATGTAATAGTAAAATATAATATTACATTATAGTATAATATTACATTTTTAACAAATAAAAATAATAGTACATATAAAAAAATATTACTGGAATATATTTATTTTTATTTGTTTAAAAAGAAAATATATATTATATTACAAAAAATATATATAACAATATTACAGATATAATAATTCTTTGAGATATATATTATTACATTAACAAGTAAAAATAATAGTATTAAATAAATGATATACATATATAAACAGTTCATTACAAAAATATATTTAATACATTTTTATTTGTTTAAAAAAAATTATATATTATAGTAATACAATATATATTATCTATTATGTTGTAACTGTAATTTTATTACATTAAATGAAATAAACAAATAAATGTAATTCTACATTATAGTATATTACATTTGAACAAATAAAATACTAGAGTACTAAATACAAATACAAAATCTACCATATCGTAATCTCCATAACTGACGGGTATGGTCAGAATGTCTGTGCATTTATTTGTTGAATTTGGCTGGTTGAAATTGGCTGTGAAGTTGCTATGCTAGTGGCTCGATTTGCTGTTTATTTCAGCAAACTGCTGTGTAATGGATTTCATTGCTCCATGTCACAGTTGGTTTCTGAACACATTACGTGTAATAACACCAACTGACCTCTATTACTGATATGCCCCACTGTCCAGGACAGGGCCACACCTGGCGCTATCAGCCTCTGCCACCAGCTGTCCATGGGTAGAGAATGGAGGGAATTACTTTATCTGCCACTGATTCCATTAGGAAATATACACACAGAGGTTAACAGTTTTTGTTAACCCAGTTTGCCACAGTGATCTGCTGTTTTGTACTCAGATCTGATATTAAACTGCTAACCAAAACCCTACACCAAAAAGCCTAACATTTCAGTTATTCATATTAGCTTTGTGTTTGTGATTGATTTGAATCTTTTGCTGTTTTCTAATTTGTGTTGAAGCTGATAATTTTTCACCAGCACACTGGTGAACCTTCCTTGAGCAACCTGAGTGAAAGTAGTGAAAGTTGGTCTTGCTTGACCCCTTGTGATGCTTCAACCTACAACCTTTTGTTACCACATAAGATCTTTTACCATTGAGCTTATTTAAGGATTTAGAATACCACTTTAATTATGGACAAATTATTTCCAAAATTAAACCACTAAAGAAATATTTATTAAACAACTAACTATACAACTATACACCTAACCGATTTATTAATTAATTATTAATAAATCAAAAAATTAATAAATCGTATTTCATTTTAGCATTTGTTTAACTTCATTTGTCATATTTGTCATTATGAAAAATGTAAAAAGTAATGCATTTATGAGTTTTATTTGATTTAATAATTAATGTAGTGATTTTTATGTTTTTGTTAACAATTTTGTATTTCATTCATTTATTTAAAATATTTGATAAAATATTCATTTTAGCATTTGTTTAATTTTATTAGCCATTTTTGCCATTTATAAAAAATTGGAAATGTTAAAAATAATGTGAAAATGAAATGCAATTAGCATATATTAATTTGTTTATTAGTTATTTTTGTCATCATCATTAATGTCATATTTTTGTCATCATTAATAATTAATGTAATGATTTTTATGTTTTTGTTGACTATTTTGTATTTCACAATTTATTTTAAAATAATTCAGTAAAATATTCATTTTAGAATTTAATCTTATGAGTCATTTTTATTAATATAAAAAATAAAAATGTAAATGAAATGCAGTGAGCATATATTAATTTGTTTATATTTCACTTTTAGTTTAATTTCATTAGTTTTAATGAAAAATGTAAAAAAATATATAATACTAACGTTAAATACAATGTACATTTATAAGTTATATTCAATTTAATTAATGTAGTGATTTTTGTTTTAACAATTTTGTATTACACACTTTATTTTAAAATATTCAGTAAAAAATTATTTTAGCATTTAATTTTATTCATTTTTATCATTATAAAAAATAAAAATGTAGAAAGTAAAGCAAAAATGAAATGCGATTAACATATATATTAATTTGTATTTCATTTTAGCATGAGTTTAATTTCATTAGTCATTTTTGTCATCATGAAAAATGTAAAAAAAAAAATATATATATATATATATATATTAATAATAAAAAATATTAATAATAATAATAATAATAATGCTAAAATGCTAAATTTGTTAACGATTTTGTATTTCACAATTTATTTAAATATTCAGTTATTTTAATTTTATTAATTTGTCCCTTCATATTTCATTAGATCTGCAAACTAATTGATTAAAAAAACTCACTTGACATAACATGGGTGATGCACAAATTATCATGTAAAATGAATGGCTGTGATTTCATATTTAGTTTTCATAATAACAATCATTTAATTTTCCCAGTTAACTGCAAATAATATATCTGCGTGTTTATCTCTATTTAGTATATGATAGTCTGTATTGTCCCAATTCATTATCAAAGTGTGAGCATGGCGTGTTAGCTGTGGTTATAGGCATTTGAATAATTACAATATAATTGGTGCATAGTGGATGTAAAATATCAGACGCAGTAGTAATTCGCATGTTGATGAGTTTCCCAGCAGCACAGGCAGATGTGATAGAGCACGTGTAATTGCGGTCTATGAGTTTTGCTCGGTTGCCATGCCATTAAAATAAGCCCTCTTCATGTCCTTGCTTCATTCATGTAATGAGAGGAGATCCAGCAGCAGGCTTATGAAATCTCATTTAATAGCTTTCTGCTCCAGAGCACCATGTCTGAGGTAGACGTGCCGACACCAGGAGCCGATTTATTGACTTGTGTTTAATTATCATCAGCGGTTCAGTGTGATAATATCTCAGACCACCTCTCTCACCAACGTCTCAATATTGAGCAATGCTCTTTTGAAGTCAGGCGGAGGAACGCTGCTCTGCTGCTAATGGGCTCGGCCGCACTGCGGAGGAGAAAGGCGGCATCAGTCTTAGCCCTCGCCGCTCGTCCTGAGAGACGAAAATGAGCGTGCGATTCCTCCGTCTGATATCTCGCTCCAGCAGGCAAAAAGATCCACCTCAGCTCCCTCCTGTAGCTTCTTGCTGATATCAAGCACTGCTTTTAACCCGACCGGAAAGAACAGGCGAAAATCCCACAGCTGCCACAGTAGGTAAAAACACTTGTGTGTGCCCATCCTCGACAGCACGCCGGCCGGGAGCATATGGACATGATGAGTCACTCTGGCAAAAGGAGAAGAAATGTGAAGATACCTGGGAATTTCAGAGCTGCCTTTTGCTGCCCTCCGTTTGCTCTTATCAGATATTTAATAGCTTCAAATGTGACGCATCTACAGCCTGTTTCTGCCGCAGAATAAAAAATAAAACGTAATTGCTACTTCATATCTCACAGTTCTAACTTTCTTCGCTCAATTCTGAGAAAAGAAGTCAGAATTATGAGATAAAATTTCAGAGTTACAAAATAAAATGTCGGAATTGCAAGATATAAACTCAGATTTGCCAGATAAACTCTGAAGTGCAATAAACTTGCAGTATAAACTTGCAGTTCTGAGTTAAAAAAAAGTCAGAATTGTGTTTTAAATAGGGCTGCCGGTCAATTAAAATTTTTAATCGAATTAATTGCATGATGTTTCGATTTAAAGGGGTCATCGGATGCCCATTTTCCACAAGTTGATATTATTCTTCAGGGTCTTAATGAAAAGTCTATAATATACTTTGGTTAAAAATAAAACAACACCCTTTTTACCTTGCCAAAATCAGCTCCCCTCCCCTCTCTTTTCTCTGTGGAGTGACGAGCCTGTTTACTTTAGCCGCTGAACTTGCTAACTAGCACGTTGTTAGGAAAGGCGATCGCAAAAATTCATAAAAAACCCTTATACTCAATTCTGCTGTAAGTGAAGCTGGATCATGAATGGTTTGCACGAACACAGACACAGAAAAAATAATGTGAAAATGAAATACAATGAACATATATTCATTTATTTGTATTTCATTTTATTTTGTTTAATTTTATTAGTCATTTTTGTCATCATGAAAAGTAATGTAAAAAGCAGTGCTAACATGAAATACAGTGGACATTTATGAGTTTTATTTGATTTAATAATTAATGTAGTGATTTCTGTTTTTTGTTAGCAATTTTGTATTTCACAATTTATGTTCAGGGATTTAATTTTTAATTAATTTGGCCCTTTAATTTTATTAGTCATTTTTATCATTATGAAAAATTAAAAATGTAAAAATGAAATGCAATGAGCATATATTAATTAATTTGTATTTCATTTTAATTAGTTTAATCTCATTGGTCATTTTTGTCATCATGAAAAAATTTAAAAAGTAATGCTAAAATGAAATACAGTGGATATTTAATTAAGTTTTTTTAATAATAAATTATTAATAAATTATTTTTAATACAATAATTTAATAATTATTGTAGTGATTTTTGTTTTTATTAACAATTTTTAGTTTTAGTTATTTGGCCCTTTGTATTTAATTAGATCTGCAAGCTAGTGACTAAAAATCACATTGTGTGATTCTGATTGAAGTATTGACTTTTTTCTCACAAATGCAAGTTTATATAAGTCCCTTTTTGAGAGAAAGGAGATTGGTATGTTCTCACAATTACGTGTTTATATCTTACAATTCTGACTTAACTTGGTATTGCATATTATAAAGTCAGAATTGTGAGATATAAGTGAGGAAAAAAGTTTATATCTTGCAATTCTGACTATTTCTTAGAATTGCACTTTTTTTTTAAATCTCATTCTAAAAAAAGTAACAATTGCAAGTTTATATCTCACAATTCTGATTTTGTAACTCGCAGTTGTTTTTATGTCACAATTCTGAGAAAAAAGTCTACATTTTGAGATGTAAACACGCAATTTCAAAAAAAGTGAATTGTAAGGGAAAAAGTTGCAGTTACCTTTTTTTTTTTTTTTTATTCAGTGGTGGAATAGGGCTTCCATACATTGTGATAATAATTTTGAGCATGTTTTTATTAACTAAAACTAGACTTAAATGCTCAGACATTTAGTCGACTAAAACTTAAGTAAACAAAGACACAACAAGGTTGACTAAATATGATAAAAAGTACATCAAAATACTCATAAATCCAAGGCACTCAAGTAGTGTGAAAAAATAAAAAGCCTTTATTCACATGGCTTTTAAGAACACTGTGATGAAGACAAATTAGTTGCAACACGTCGGTGCACAAAATGTGTTGCTTTTACATTTTAAAGCCATGTGAAAAAAGGCTTTTTATTTTTTCACACTACTTGAGTGCCATGGATTTATGAGTAGTTAGATGATACAAAAGAATTCCGTATCCCAAGAGCACCGATTCATGGATTTTTACACCCCAGCAGCAGTTTTTTTGCATATTTTTGAATGTATGATAAAAAGGACATTTTACACAGGACTAAGACTAATTTAAAAGACTAAGACTAAATTAAAAATGGCTGACAAAATTAAAAATAATGTACAGTAAACTCTGAATTACGGTATGTGAACTTGCTATTCTGAGAAGAAAAGCTTACATTGTGAGATATATGATTCACATTTGCAAGGAAACAAGTCAGAATTGTGTGATTAACTACCTCTTTAATTACCTTTTTAATTTTTTTTTTCATTCTGTGGCAGGGGGGAAAACTTAAAAAATAAAGTCAAAATTGTGAGATGTAAACTCATGTGAGATACAAACATATTTACAATCTATTTCCATTTTGTGTTTTTTTTTTTGTTATTCTGATGCAGCTGCACTGAGGCAAACCTTATCATAAGTGCACATAGTCTACAACTACATGAATTACTGTAAATTTTTGGTGAGTCTAAAAGAAAAACCCATTTTGTGGTTCCTGAACTTTCCAAAGTTGACAAGTCCTGACTCACAACATCATTAAAACCGCTTTCAGTGAAATGAAAATAGATAGCCAGTTTCCAGATCTTTTATGAGGAGGTAAACTACATTAAGTGCCTACCAAAGCTAAATAAATCTAGTTTGTGAAGACATCAGAGAGACGTTTTATATCCTGACTCACCTGGCCATAGGGCAGCGGTGAGGCATTTCAAAGCTCTTATATTGGGTTATAGCCACCTTTCTCTGGTATTGATCACACAGTTTTCCCCCTACAGCCTCTAGTATATTCCTTTGGATATAATCTAAAGTTTCTCAGACTCACTTTATTTATCCTTTGGGTATCTGAGATTGTTCGTTTTTATACTAGAGCATACACAAAAATTCTAGAAAAACTGAACATTCACTTCAGTGGTGAGATGACACAATGCTTTCAACTGATTTCCTATTGCACTGTCACCAACTGAATTGCAGTGGTCAAACTATTTCAAATATAGTGAATTAAGCTAAAAATGTTAGTTAGCAGTAAACCAGTTACCTCACCTAAATATTTAGATCATAACTTAGGTTCATGGGAGTGGGACTGTGAATCATTTTGCAAAATTAAGTATTCGCGATTCAAGTCCTGATCTGAAATGATAGTTTCTGAATCATTATTCTGATGTGAATCATTTGATTTAGATTGGAAGTTCAGAGTGGGTTCATGGATCATTTCATTTCAATTCAATTCGCGATTCGCAAGAGTCCTGATCTGAAATAATATTTTGCAGATCATTATTTATTCGACACTTTGGAGCGCAGAGCAAGAAGCATTTAATTTAGATCGGAACTTCAGAATGAGGATCGTGAATCATTTGATTCACAGTGGATCTTTGGAGCGGGTTTGCAAATCATTTGATTTAAATCGGAACTTTGGAGCAGGTTCTCGAATCGTGAATCATTCATTTTGCAAAATGATTCACGATTTGAGTCCTGATCTGAAATTATGGTTCTCTAATTGTTATGTGAATTGAATGGTTCACGATTTATGCTCCGAGTCCTGAGTTGAAATGATGGTTCATGAATTATTATTATGTAGATCTGTACTTCGGAGTGTGGAGCACAAATGATTTTAAATAGATCGCCTCTTCAGACCGGGTTGACAAATCAGTTGATTTAGACCGGAACTTCGCAACAGGTTTGTGAATTTTTTGATTCAGATTGGAACTTCGGAGTGCGGATCATGAATCATTTGATTCACAGAGGATCTTCAGAGTGGGTTCGCTAATCATTTGATTTAGATCAGAACTCTGGATCGGGTTTGAGAATCATTTGATTCAGATTGAAACTTCGGAGTGCGGATCGTGAATCATTTGATTCACATTGGATTTTTGGAGCAGGTTCGCAAATTATTTGATGTAGGTCAGAACTGTGGAGCGGGTTTGTGAATCATTTTGTGAAATGAGTTATTTGTAATTCACACTTTGAGTCTGAAGTGATAATTCGCGAGTCATTATTCAGACCACTACTTCGGAGTCCAGATAGCAAATCATTTGATTTAAATCAGAACTTTGGGCTTGTTCGTGAATCATTTGATTTAGATCAGAACTTCAGAGCGGGTTCGTGAATGATTTTGTGAATTGAATGCTTCCCAATTCACATTCCGATTCTTGATCTGAAATGATGGTTTGCAAATCATTATTCACACTGATACTTTTTTTTACAGATCATGATTCATTTGATTCATAACAGGACTTCGGTGTGGGTTCACAAATCTTTTTTCACTTTTTTTTTTTTTTAATTATTATTAAACAGTAAAGCATCAAACCATTAAAAAAAAAAGTAAGTATACACAAAAACTTTAAGAAATGTAACCGTGGTTTTACTAGTAAAAGTGTGCTTTAGTGTTTGAGGGGGATTCTCTCATCTATCTGAGAACCGTGTGAGTGCTGAATCCTAAAATAACCCACTAATTTATGCAAAAGCTTTATTGGCAGGGAAAGAAGTGAAGTGTAATTTCTACCACTCCAGATTCATTTCCGCATAAGGAATGTGACATCACTCTCGTAGCACTTCAGGAGGTGAAAATGGCACTATGACTATTGGAGTGGGAAGAGATGTGTGGAAAAAAAACATCACAACGCTGCATTTGTGTGTGTGAATGCTGTAGTCATTTAGATTAAAAGCATCCTTCCGTAGACGTTATTCTCAGACGTGTGTGTGTGTGTGTGTGTGTGTGTGTTGTCCAGCTCAGGCTGCAGTGTTCCTGATAGTTGTCTGGATGACAGAAATGACCTGACCTTTTCAGTTTTACCGAGTCATCGGGCTTGCAGGAGGAGTCGGCTTACTCTGGAGAAAACATGAACTCGCAGAACTGACAACGCAGCCGTTTGATGCAAGATTTTTCTTTAGCTGGCAAAAGATGTGTCAGCAACACACTCACAATATTGAACTTAAATGATGCATTAGTTAATGAGTATACGCAAAAATGACACTGAATATTTTAGGTATCATTAGCCAACACTATTGCTCTGTTTCAATAATTGGTGAGCTGCATTTCTGGCTACTACAAATGTTTTGATATATTGATATATGACTTGTGTTTACAAAATATATTTGAATCATTTTGTGAATGTTTTGTGATCTGCTCTCTGAGTCCTGATCTGAAATAATGGTTTGCGAATCAGTACTTCGGACAAGTACTTTGGAGTGCGGATCGTGAATCCTTATATTCAGATTGGATCTTCGGAGAGGGAATCATTTTGCAAATTAAATGATTTGTGATCCGCACTCGTGATGTGAAATGATAGCTTATGAATCATTATTCAAATCAGTACTTCTGAGTGCAGATCGCAAATCATTTGATTTAGATCAGAACTTTCGGAGTCCGCACATTAATCATTTTGCGAACTGAATAATTTGCGATTCACGCTCCGAGTCCTGATCGGAAATGATAGTTTGCGAATCATTATTCAGATTGGCACTTCGGAGCGTGGAGCATGAATCATTTGATTTAGATTGGAATATTTAGTGAATCTTTTGATTCAGATCAGAACTTCGGAGCGCAGATCGCAAATCATTTCATTCACATCGGAACTTTAAAGCGGGTTTGCGAATCATTCGATTTAGAACTTCGGAGCGTGTTTACAAATCATTTTGCGAACTGAATGATTCGCAATCCGCGCTGTTGAGTTCTGATCTGAAATGATAACTTGTGAATCATTTTTCAGATCAGTACTTCGGAGCCGGAACGGAACTTCGGAGTGGGTTTGTGAATCATTTGATTTAGATTAGAACTTTGCAGCAGGTTAATGAATCTTTTGATTCAGATAGGAACTTCGGAGCACAGATTGCAAGTCATTTGATTCACATCGGAACTTTGGAGCGGGTTTGTGAATCATATGATTTCGATCGTAGCTTTGCAGCAGGTTCGTGAATCTTTTGATTCAGATCGGAACTTTGGAGTGCAGATTGCAAATAATTTGCATTGGAACTTTAATCATTGGATTTACTTTTTGTGAATCTTTTGTTCAGATCGAAACTTCGAATTTGTGCATTTTGATTTAGATTGGAACAAATCATTTTGCAAATTGAATGAAATGCGATATGCGTTCTGAGTCCTGATCTAAAATGTGATAACTTGTGAATCATTATTCAAATAAGTACTTCAGAGTGCAGATCGCGAATAATTTTATTTAGATTGGAACTTTGGAGTGGGTTCGTGAATCATTTTGTAAATTGAATTATTTGCGATGATAGTTCGCAAATCATTATTCAGATCAGTACATTGGAGCACAAATCATTTAATTTAGATCAGAACTTTGGAGCGCAGATAACAGATCATTTGATTCACATTGGAACTTCGGAGCAGGTTTGTGAATCATATGATTTAGATCGGAACTTTGCAGTGGGATCGTGAATCTTTTGATTCACATTGGAACTTTGGAGCGGGTTTGTGAATCATATGATTTAGATCGGAAGTTCGCAGCAGGATTGTGAATCTTTTGATTCACACTGGAATTTCCGAGCTGGTTTGTGAATCATGTGATTTAGATCGGAACTTTGCAGCGGGATCGTGAATCTTTTGATTCACACTGGAACTTCGGAGCGCAGATCGCAAATCATTTGATTCAGATCGGAACTTCAGAGGGGATTGGTGAATCATATGATTCAGATTGGAACTTCGGAGTGGGTTATGTCATCATTCAGATCGGTACTTTGGAGCGCGAATCATTTAATTGAGATCGGAGCTTTGCAGCGGGTTAGTGAATGTTTTGATTCAGATTGAATTTTTGGAGCGCAGATCGCAAATTATTTGATTCGCGTCAGAACTCAAAGTAAAAGTCTCTTGTTTTATAGATTTTTTTTACTAGAAATTCTGACAATAACATTGATGTGAAGTGATTCACTATTACTGAATTCTCTCAGGACTGTATTGTTTTCAATGAGTCATATTGAACAAAGCCGTTCAAGACCATGTGGTATGTTTTTCCGTGTCTCAGTTCAGCTCTGTTGATCTTCCCCACCAGTTTTATTTTGATCTCCGCATTAAAACGGCTCAGTTTCCAGTATGGTTCTGCCAACTGGCTTGGTGCGGTCCGTGTTTACTGAAGCAGTCGGTCTAATTTGCATCCCCTGTCTTTCCCTAACCCACTTCCTATCCCATCCGCACCCCACTCTGCTGGATATCACTGACTCCAAAGTGGCTTTTAGTGGAGGCAGGTGCCCTGCATTAGCCCTCATTATGTCAGTGTATCTTCAGCGCTCCAACAGCTCCGTTCTCTTAATCTAATTCAGGGTGCTGTAATTTGCGTTCCTCTGGCTAAGCGCTAGACGGCAGCCATCCAAGTTCCTTAACAAGCTTGCAGAGATGCTTAAGTGCCTTCTGATAGAGTAATAATTCCTGTGATTGACAGATGTTTGAGAAATATGTTGCATTTATGCTTGTGTACCTGGCTGAGTGCTTTCTTGTGATGCCCATTATGCATATTTTTGCATGTGTGTCTTTTGCAGTTCTCATGCACTTTGTTGCAAAGACCCGCTTAGACTAGTAAGAATAAAATTTTTGGTCTGGTTCTTGTCTACCCATCCAGTTTACCACAATAATGTAAGTTATGTGAATATGATAAATTTGATCAAATTTGGCATTGGTTGAGCAAGTTGGTCATACTGTTTAAGCTAACAGGTTTTTTGTCGGTTAAACTGGTCAGTTATAATGGTTTTATTTTATTTTATTTTATTTTATTGATGCACTTGTGATTTTAATGCTGTAATCATGTAGAAACAGGTGCATTAATTATATTTTATTATTTATTACATTATTTATTTATTTATTTATTTCAGAATTTGTTGTAGTGTTTTTATTATTATTCTTTTTTCAGTGTTTAGTATTATTAGTTCTAAGTATTTTATTTTATTGATGCACAAGTGATTGTAATGCTGCAATCATGTAGAAACAGCATTTATTTATTTATTTTATTTTATTATTTATTACATTATTTATTTATTTATTTATTTATTTATTTTAGAATTTGTTGTAGTGTTTTTTTGTATTTTTTTGTATTAATTAGTTAATAATTGTATTAATTAGTGAACTTAATGCTGAAATAATGTCGAAACAGCATTTATTTTATTTATTACATTATTTATTTGTTTGTTTTAGAATTTGTTGCAGTGATTTTTGTTTGTTTTTCATATTAATAAGTTTATTTTATTTAATTTTATTTATTTATTGATGTGATTCTCTTGCTGAAGTCATGTGGAAACAGCTGCATTTATTTTATTTTATTTTACTTTTTATTACATTATTTATTTGTTTATTTATTTTATTTTATTGACACACCAGTGATTTTAATGCTGCAATCATGTAGAAACCTTGGCTGAAGGTTTATTTATTAATTTATTTTAAAATATTTAGATTTCATTTTCATCATTAAAAATGAATTTTAATAGTTTTAGTTTTGTTTTAGATTTGCCTTTAACTGGACTATTTTATTTTATTTTATTAAATTTTATTTTATTTTATTATTATTTTTTTTTGTTGCATTAATAAGTTCTAAGTATAACGTGTTATAACTTGTTGATACTATAAGCATATAGATTTAGTATATAAGAAGTTACATTTTATTTATAATATAATAATATCTTTGTAAAACTACAAGCCCTTTCTCTCTGTGATTCAGCGGATGGAGGTAAAGGTTTTTTTTTTTTTTTTGGTATTGTAACTGTATAGTTTTAGTGTAAAATACGTTATTTTTTTTAAATATACATTTGAGCTTTCTTTTTAAGTTCTCATGCAGCTTTTTTTTTTTCTTACTGGTTTGTTGTTCTTTCAAGTAAAGTTTTTGTCTTTTGACTTTTAAGCATCTAGTCCTCTATCCAAAGGTTTATGCTTACCATATATATATTAAAATTATTTTTATGCCATAGCAAACTGTTTTCGTACAAAGGCCCTGAAGGGCAAGGTAAAACATTTTTGAAGTCTCTCCTTGAGTCTAGTTTCCTACATTATTTATTTTTCTGTTGTGTGTTGCGGCACAAATAGACAAGAGAAAAAAATTCAATGATTTTTCATTTTCTTTTCTTTCATATTTAATTTCTCCCCTGCATATCAAAGGTGTCCTGAAAAGGCAACACATGGCATTTTTGTTTCCTATGTAACTGGAGCATGAGTGATATGAGACACAAAAGAAGCATCAGTATATTTTCATGAGTCAAATATGCTATTTGTGTAGATTGTATGAGTCATCATGTACGTTTGTCTGCTCTAATGTATGTAATGTGTGTGTGTGTGTGTGTGTGTGTGTGCGTGTGTGTGTAGGAGCTTGAGGAGCGTCTACGGCAGCAGCACCACATGGAGCTTCAGACTCTGCGAGAGGCTCACAGGCAGAACATCGAGACTCTAAAACAGCAGTCAGAGCAAGAACTGCAGACCCTCCGCTTCGAACTGGAGGATGAGGGCAAGGCCATGCTGGGTAAAACAGCCACTAATACACACACACACAAATACACACATTCATTCACAGTCCTGCTGTAAAAACCCTTCAGAAGCTGTTTATTGTTTACTCTAGGTCAAATGCAGTGTTTAGGACTGAAAGTCTGCACGGTCATTTTGCAAGTGATGAAATCAGATCCATTTGCTGAGATAATGGAGTCGGTATCTGTAATATCTATATTGGTTGCCATAGTAATGGCTTACGTGGAGTAGCTGTCATGATGAAAAAAAAGGACAGAAAGCTGAATATTTTACCACTGCTTAAAGGAATCCAAAATTAAATGCCTATGTAGACTGAAATGCATTTCCAAAGCTCATTTTAATGTGAGATCAATATACAATCAGTTTGGATTAATATATTAGGTTTATAAAGATTTCATGTGTTTTTTTTTCCCAACATTTTTTTAAACTTAGTTTTCATAAGATACAGAACAAAGAGAAAATTATTTTATTCTACAATATTGAATGGTTTATTTTTATTATTATTATTATTATTATTATTATTATTATTATTAATAATAATAATAATTTTTAGGTTTTCTTATCATTTTATTTAATATTTTGTTTTGTTTATTTTATTATTATTTTATTTTATTTGATATTATATTTTTATATTTATTATTATAATTATTAATTTTGGTTTACTTAATCAAAGGAGAATATTATTTTATTCTACTTTTTTACTTTTTACATTTTTACTTTATTTTTTGTTATTTAATTTTCATTTTATTTATTTTTATTTTTATTTTATTTTATATTTTATATTATATTTTTATATTTATTATTATATTTATTGACATTTTGTTTTAATTAACCAAAAGATAAAATTATTTTATTCTACATTTATTGAATGGGTGTTTTTTTATTTTATTATTATTATTATTATTATTATTAGTTTTAGGATATTATTATTTTATTTATTATTATTATTATTTTGTTTTGTTTTATTTTATTTCATTATTTATTTATTTTTTTTATTTGTTTTATTATTTTGCTTTGTTTTTATTTTTTTATTTTATTTTACTTTTTATTTTGTTTTATTTTGATTTTGATTTTGATTTGATTTGATTTGATTTAATTTGATTTGATTTATTTTATATTTTATATTTTATATTTTATATTTTATATTTTATATTTTATATTTTATATTTATTAATATTTTGTTTTACTTAATCAGAAGAGAAAATTATTTTATTCTACAACACTGGATGGGTGTTTTTTAATTTTATTATTATTATTATTATTATTATTGTTATTGTTGTTGTTGTTCTTATTATTTTTTAAGTTGTTGTTTTCATTTTTTATTAAAATAAAACACTATATTTTTCATTTTATTTTATATTATTATTATTTTTATTTATTTTATTTCATTTTATTTTACATTATTATTATTTTCTATTTATTTTATTTTATGTTATTTTAGTTGTTGTTTTCATTTTTTTATTAAAATAAAACACTATATTTTTATTTTATTTTTTATTATTATTATTTTTATTTATTTTATTTTATTTCATTTCATTTTATTTTACATTATTATTATTTTTATTTATTTTATTTTATTTCATTTTATTTTAGTTGTTGTTTTCAATTTTTTTATTAAAATAAATCTATATTTTTTCATTTTATTTTATTTTATATTATTATTATTATTATTTATTTTATTTTATTTCATTTTATTTGTTCATATGACAAATAACTAAACTGATCTGATCAAACAAGCATCTATACTTTTTGTGTCTCAGAAGACTTGGTTTATCCAGTATTTCATGTCTAGTGTCAATCTGGAAATATGATACGGTCCAACACTTGCATGATTTAAAAAGTTCAAATTAAAATTTTATTTGTTATCCAACTTTTATTAAAGTTGCTGGTCATGTTTCAATTTATGCTCATCATAGCTTGCAAAATGCTCAAACTTACAAAACAAAATGTGTCATAAACTATCATGGCTGTGTTTCATGGAGCTGGGAAAAATAAAACTAAAATAAGAAATAATATAGCAAATCATTTAAATTTTGCATTATTTTGTTAAATGACTTGACTTGACTGCAGTTTGAAGAGACAACTGGGAATAAAATGGCTTCCTTATTTGTTCTGTGCCATGTTAATAATTTATTAATTGGTTGGTAATGTTAATAAATGTTTGATTTACATTTAAGTACACTAAGCAACGTTGGTACTCAGAGTCCTGAAGCAAAACCAGCAGAGTTCTGCAGCTCTAATTATAGCTCGATCTCTTTGAAAAAAGGTATAATTGGAAGAAACTGGAAAGGAGCGTAATGAGGGAGTGCTGACAGGAAATTGCAGGTGGAGGAACGAGTGTCACTTCCATTTCCACCTGTGACGTTTATGCTTCGGGGAGAGTTGGAGATGAATGATTTTTAATTCAGCTCCAGACAGCAGATCATCTCCCTGGAATAGTCTTGTTTTTCATTCCCTGTGTCTCTCTCTTTCTCTTGTTCTCCTCTCAGCTTCCCTGCGTTCAGAGCTGAACCATCTTCACGCCTCAGCCATTGAACATATGCGTCAAACCCATCAACAAGAAACAGCGGCTGCCAAACAGGAACTGGAGAACGCTCTGGAGCAGAGCAGAGTAAAGGTAAACTTCATCCACAGCGTTGTTATTATATTTCACAAGTATACTTTTTGCACACAGTTTATTATTGTGGTGTCATCGATTTTTTTTATTTTTAATTTTTTTTTTTGATTTGCCAATACATGTCATCTACACAAAATTGTAATTGGTTATTTTACATTTTAATCAAATCCAGCTTTCCTTTCTACATTGGTGGTTGTTTTTTGACAAAATACACACTACCCTTTAGAAGTTTTAGGTCGGTATTATTTTTAAAATGTTTTTTTAAAGAAATCTCGTATGTTTGCAAAAGCTGCATTTATACAGTAAAAATGCAGTAATATTCTGAAATATTTTTAGAATCTTAAATTCTAAAATCTCTTTTCTATTTTTTTTCTATTTAAATGTATTTTAAAATATAATTTATTTCTGTGACGCAAAGCTGAATTTTCAGCATCATTACTCCAGTCTTCAGTGCATTTATGCAGTAAAAAATATTACAATTTAGAATAGATGTTTTCTATTTTAATATCTTTTAAAATATGATTTATTTCTGTGATGCAAAGCTGAATTTTTAGCATCATTACTCCAGTCTTTTGTGTCGCATGATTCTTCAAGAAATCATTTAAATATGCATTTATACAGTAAAAATGCTGTAATATTGTGAAATATTATTGTAGTTTAAAATAGATGTTTTCTATTTTAATATATTTTAAAATATAATTTATTTCATTTTCATTTCATTTTATGATTTATTTATTTTATTTTCAGCATCATTGCTTCAGTCTTCAGGGTCACATGATCCTTCAGAAATCATTCTAATATGCATTTATACAGTTAAAAATGCTGTAATATAGTAAAATATTATTGTAGCTTAAAATAGATGTTTTCTATTTTTCTATTTTTTTATTTAATATATGTTAAAATATAATTTATTTCTGTGATGCAGAGCTGAATTTTCAGCATCATTACTCAAGTCTTCTGTGTCACATGATCACATGAATTCAGTGGTGCATTAATAAAATCAAATCAAATCAAATCAAATCAAATTAAATTAAATTAAATTAAATTAAATTAAATTAAATTAAATTAAATTAAATTATTTTTAATTAAATTATTTAACCAGTTAATTTAGATGCACATCTAGTACAAACCTAAAACTTAGGTTTGTAAACCTTAATTAAAAAAATATATAAATAAAATAAAATAATGATCACATGATCCTTCAGAAATCATTCTAATATGCATTTATACAGTAAAAAAGCTGTAATATTGTGAAATTATTATAGTTTAAATTAGCTATTTTCTATTTTAATATATTTTAAAATATAATGTATTTCTGTGATGCAAAGCAGAATTTTCAGCATCATTACTCCAGTCTTCAGTGCCACATGAACTTTCAGAAATCATTTTAATATGCATTTATACAGTAAAAATGCCATGATATTGTGAAATATTATTATAGTTTAAAATATATGTTTTCTATTTTAATATATTTTAAAATATAATTTATTTCTGTGTTGCAAAGCTGAATTTTCAGCATCATTACTTTAGTCTTTAGGCTCACATGATCTTTCAGAAGTCATTCAAGTGTGCATGTATACAGTAAAAAAGCTGTAATATTGTGAAATATTACTACAATTTAAAATAGCTGTTTTCTATTTTAATATATTTTATAATATAATTTATTCATGTGATATAAAGCTGAATTTTCAGCATCATTACTCCAGTCTTCAAGGTCACTTGATCCTTCAGAAATCGTTCTGTTATGCTGATTTACAACTCAAATAATTATGTTGACAAAAGTTGTGCCGCTTGAATGAATAGAACGTTTGAAAGAGCAGCATTTATTTGAAATATGAATGTTTTGTAATATTACAGTATAAATGCCTTTTAATTAGCCTTTTTTTAGATCAAATTAGATCAAATTTTTTGAATAAAAAAAAAGTCATACTTTTGAACGGTAACATACATGTATTCAATACAGAAAAATTAAAAAAACGTGAAATCCAAAGTCTTTTTTATAGTCATATATAGTATTCATTCACATTATAGTACATATTTATATTTTATGTCAAATCTGCTGGTTTTAGTATTTTCACTGTAAAAACTGTCCTCGCTTCTCTACCAGTGTATGAACAGTCCTATTGTCTCTTAATGGAGACAGTGACTAACAGTAGGTTCAGTAAGTGGATGCTTTTCCAAGAAAGGACAAATCAATAGCATTCTGCCAACAGTTGGCTGCTATGAAAGAAAAGGACCTCAATAAATCCTCTTGTCATCTGGCTCATGTATAAGACGACAGTTAAACAAAAGAAATGCTGACAGGATTGTTGGCCAAGCAACAGAAAGGTTGTACAATTTGAGACTTAAACACAGACCTCAGGGGAAAATGTGTCTATGAAACACACATACACACACAATCAAACTGCAAAGCACTTTTGCATCTCAGTAATGGTCTGTAACTGAAGTATAATAGCACTTTTTGTGTAATTGCACTTGTTTTATCTGTTCATCTGGGTAGTTATGATACTTCAATCTTCAGTTTAGTAGGTTAGCATGTGTCTTACTGTATGTAATACTTCATTTTGTGGACTTTTTTAAGGAAGGATAATAAAATAATAATAAAATAAATTCATTAGCCAGTTAATTTGTTAACATAACAGTTAACATTCACTGAAATTCACTTGTGTATCAATAAATAAATAAATTTATTTATTTAATCAGTTACTTTATATGCACATCTAGTACAAACCTAAAACTATTACAGTTCACTGAAATTCAGTGGTGCATCACTAAAATAATAAAAAAAAATATATTTAAAAAAAAATAATAAAATAAAATAAAATCATTTAACCGGTTAATTTAGATGCACATCTAGTACAAACCTAAAACTATTAAAATTCACTGACATTCACTGGTGCATCAATAAAATAAAAAATAATACAAAATAAATAAATAAACAAATAAATAAAATAAAATAATTTAACCAGTTAATTTAGACGCACATCTAGTCCAAATGTAAAAGTATTAAAATTCACTGAAATTCACTGGTGCATCAATAAAATAAATAAAATAAAATAAAATAAAATAAAATAAAATAAAATAAAATAAAATAAATAAAATAAAATAAAATAAAATAAAATAAAATAAAATAAAATAAAATAAAATAAAATAAAATAAAATAAAATAAAATAAAATAAAATAATCATTTAACCAGTTAAATTAAATGCACATCTAGTACAAACCTAAAACTATTAAAATTCACTGAAATTCACTGGTGCATCAATAAATGATAAAAAATGAAATAAAATACAATAAAACAAAATAAAATAAAATAAAATAAAATAAAATAAAATAAAATAAAATAAAATAAAATAAAATAAAGATAATTTAACCAGTTAATTTAGATGCACAGCTAGTACAAACCTAAAACTATTAAAATTCACTGAAATTCACTGGTGCATCAAAAGGACAGGACAGCTTCCATTAATACTGGATTTCTAAAAAAGTAGTTTTTGGCAAATCGGCGCCCCCAGGTGACAATGGTCTTTATTTTAGTAGTGCCATATCAATACTAATTAATTCTCAAGCTCCTGGGGCTCAAATCTGTCTTGTAAGAACTTGCCTAATGTCCCACAGACAATAGCAGAGGTCAAAGCTCAAATCCAGTGTGATCTTTGCTAAAGAGAGGCTGTGAACTCAGAAAAAACAGCATCAGTGTTGCTCAGCTCTCTCTGGACTTGAACAAGCCCTGTGCTGCTGGCGTCGGGAAGAAATCTATTTTTGCTAAGCATTTACTAAGCTTTTCCAGCCTTGGTGCGTCATACATCACCCAGGAATAACTAATGAGTGTATGTGGAAAGCGCAGATGCACATTTTTTGGGTCAAACTGTGAATATTTGTGTCTTGTGAGGTTAGAATTGTTTTATGTGCGTCTACAAGCAAGCTGCGCGTCTGTCTCGAGGACAGGGTTGACTTTGTTGTGTTTAGTTTTGTGTAATGCCCTCACGTACTCTCAGTAACATCCCTTACATCATAAGGCTGGAATAAAAGTGTTTAACCTTCCCCCAAGACTCCTGCCGATCCCACTGGTTATGACAGCACAGGCAGATGTGTCATGAAAGAGCCGTGAGAAACATGGGTTTGTGTTTTTTAGTTCAAGTCATTGTACCAAAAGGTGTACATTTATCAGTTGATTTAAAAAAAGGGACATTTAAATTATTTGGTTAAATTATTAAACTGGACTTTTATTTTATTTTATTTTAATTTATTTTATTTTATTTTTATGCACCAGTGAATTTAAGGCTGCAATTAAATGATAGATAGATAGATAGATAGACAGATAGATAGATAGATAGTTAGATAGTTAGATAGTTAGATATTTTGAATTTAGCTTGTATGTTTTAGCTAATTTGAATTTAGCTTCTATTTTTATCTGACTTTTAGTTTCATTAATTTTAGTACAAAAATGAATTTATATAATTTAGATGCCAAGGCAACATTTCTAATTTTTTATTTCATTTTAAAATTGAATTTTGTAAATTTTAAAAAAGTTATTTAACTGGGTTTTATTTTATTTTATTTTTTTATTTTATTTTATTTTATTTTATTTTATTTTATTATTTTAATAAATGGATATCATTTACAGGCAACATATTTAGTGTTATTTCTATTACTAAAAGTGGATTTTAATAGTTTTAGGTTTGTACTAAATGTACATCTAAATGAACAGGTTAAATCATTTTTTTTTTTTTTTTTTTTTTTTTTTTTAATGTATTGATGCATTTTAATAGTTCTAGATTTGTACTAAATGTGCATCTGAATTAACTGGTTAAATAATTTTAATTTAATTTTTTATTTTATTGATGCATCACTGAATTTCAGTGAATTTTAGTAGTTTTAGGTTTGTACTAGATGTGCATCTTAATTAACTGGTTAAATTATTATTTTATTTTATTTTATTTTATTGATGCACCAGTACATTTTAGTCAATTTTAATACTTTTAGGTTTGTACTAGATGTGCATCTAAATTAACTGGTTAAATGATTATTTTATTTTATTTTATTTTATTTTATTTTATTTTATTTTATTTTATTTTATTTTATTTTATTTTATTTTATTTTATTTTACATTTTTTTATTTATTGATGCATCAGTGAATTTTAGTGAATTTTAATAGTTTTAGTTTACTAGATGTACATCTAAATTAACTGGTTAAATAATTAATTTATTTTATTTTATTGTTTTTTATTATTATTATTTATTGATGCACCAGTGAATTTCAGTGAATTGTAATAGCTTTAGTTTTATTTTATTTTATTTATTTATTTATTTATTTTTATTTATTTTTTTAGTTTTTTTTTTAGTTTAAACCTAAACTTAGTTTTTTCAGTTACTTAACTTTTATTTCAGTTTGTTTTAGGTTTTCATGTCATATTTATATTTCAGTTGCTGAAAATTATTTGTAGTAGATTTAGTAATACTGTCCTAAATCATTTACTTCCTACTCTGCAAATGTACATTTCAGTTTTAAAGGGGTTTTTTTTCCAATAAGAAATAGCAAATCCATTCAGCTCACTGACAGGTGTTAAAAGCATATTTGAAGTCAGTAGCAGAGACTCACTGGTTTTCTGTGGGGATTTCCAAAAATCACTTCGCTCATGCTGCAGAACAGAAGTCTCTCTTTCTCTTCTTCCAAAATCCCTCTCCATGTCTGTCTTATCGTTAAATATTTCCCAGTGAGAGTTCAGTTCCATGCCTGGTTTAATGAGCTGCGTGTGATGTGCTGGCTAAAACCACAATGCAAAGAACTGAGTTTTACCTTGATAGCAGTTGGCACGGCTGCTTCGCACCACAGCGTCTCCTGGTAGACTTTTGTATGAATTATAACTGGTTTGAGATCAGTTTTGTCCCCTGGCTGTTAATATCTGAATTTATCAAATCGATTTCAAGTCTTACAAACTCATTCCCTTCTTTATTTTGCAAGTTAGCACCAAGATCATATGACAGCATTATGAATTTTGGTCATATGTGTTAAAGGTACAATAGCACAAACCCGATCATTTCATCCACATGCTCGTTTGGCAGCTCAATAAGTGATCCAATGACTCCCAAGGGTCTGGTTCCTCTAAACGAGTGCCTGCATTCAGAAGACGCACAGTATTTATTAAAGGCCGTGCTGCTGTGCTGTGCTCCTACACTATGAATCTCTCAGCCGATGGATAACCATTAGCACTATCTTACACGGGTCACCACTTTTTCTGACACTGCTGATTTGCAGAAGCAATAAACGTGCTTTTCCCTGGCTGGTGAGGACTGAGAGAAAGAGGAACAGAGAAATCAAAAGCTCTCCGGCAAGGCTCCTGGCCACACATCTCTGACTATTCAGTGCTTTTGTCTGGCACAATAATAGAATGTATTTGAATTTTCTTACTTTGTGGACTTTTTCAGCAAATATGAATGTGTTTGATTCTTTGTAGTCCGTAATTAATCAGAATTCTGTGTAATTAGTTTGATTACCACTTTAAATCAGTTGACAGTTAAAAGTGCTCCTGAGCAAGGCAATTACCGGCATTTGCTCTATGAAAACCAACTAAAAATGCACTATAAGTCACTTTGGGTAAAGACCAGTTTCCAATTAAGAAAAAAATAATAATAAAAAGGTATTTTTACCGTGCATAATTGTCACTTTTATATCTCACAGTTGCAACTTTATTATATGTGAATTCCCAGTAATATGGCATGTTTTAAGATCTCAAAAAATATGACTGTTTATCTCCCAAGTTTTTAGCTAAGTTTTTATCTCCCAGTGTGACTTAATTTTATCTAATGAAGTGATAATATTTTACAATATGACCTCTCACAATGTTATTTCTCATATTGTGACATGAGAATAATATTTGACGGAATGAGCTTTTTCTCTCACAGTGTGACTTAATATCACACAATTGTGTCATTTTTTATCTCCATAAGTGACTAAAATCTCATTGTTTTCTCTCTTTTTCTCATAATTATGACTTTTTGTCTCATTAGGGATTTTATATACCACAATATGACTGTATTTCTCACAAATATCACCTATCTCAGTTATCAAACTTTGTTTCTCATAATTGCAATTTTTTATCCCCCAAAGTGGCTTAATATCTCACTGTTTGTCGCTTTTTCTTATAATAGTAACTTTTTTATTTGATGAAGCGATAATATTTTACAATATGGCCTCTCGCTATGTAACTAAACATTTCACAATTATGATGTTATTTCTCATACTGTAACATGAGAATAATATTTGACAGAATATCCTATTGTTTTCTCTCTTTTTTCCTCATAATTATGGCTTTTTGTCTTATTAGGGATTTAATATCTCACAATATGACTGTATTTCTCACAAATATCACTTATCTCAATTATCAATCTTTTTTCTTATAACTGCAACTTTTTTCATCTCCCAAAAGTAGCTCAATATCTCACTGTTTTTTGTCTTTTTCTTATAATAGTAACTTTTTATCTTATGAAGTGATATTTTACAGTATGACTTTTCTCTCACAATTTGACTTAATATCACACAATTGTGACTTTTTATATTCACAAGTAACTAATATTTTATTTTCTCTCTTTTTTTCTCATAATCATGACTTTTTGTCTCGTTAAGTGATTTAATATCTCACAATATGACTGTATTTCTTACAAATATTACTTATCTCAATTATCAGTATTTTTTTCTTATAACTGCAACTTTTTTTTTATCCCCGAAGTAACGGGATAAAAGTAACTTTTTATGTAATTAAGTGATAATATTTTACAATTTGGCCTCTCACAATGCAACTAAACATTTCACAATTATGATGTTAGTTCTCATATTGTGACACGAGAATAATATTTGACAGAATGAGCTTTTTCTCTCACACTGTGACTTAATATCACACAATTGTGACTTTAATCTCCACAAGTGACTAATATCTCATTGTTTTCTCTCTTTTTCCTCATAATTATGACTTTTTGTCTCATTAGGGATTTAATATCCCACAATGTGACTGTATTTCTCACGAAAATCAGTTCTCAATTATCAGTCTTTTTTATCTACCAAAAGTGGCTTAATATCTCACTGTCTTTTTCTCATAATAGTAACCTTTTATCTTATGAAGTTATATTTTACAGTATGAATTTTCTCTCACAATTTGACTTAATATTACACAATTGTGAATTTTTATATCCACAAGTAACTCATATCTAATTTTCTCTCTTTTTTTCTCATAATCTTTTCTCACTTCAAATAGACTTCTTTAAAAAGACATTAAAATCTTACTGTTCAAAAACTTTTGACAGGTAGTGTACCCTACAATGACATATAATATATTTTACAGCATGACTTTATTTCCTATGAATGCAACCTAAAATTTCATGATTTTGACTTTATTTTGCATAATTAGGACTTTTTATCTTATCTTCCAAAGTGATTTATTATCTCACAATGTGATCTAAAATCTCCCATTCGTGACTTTATTTCTCATAACTGTGATTTTTATTTCACAACTGAAATTATATCTCATAATGCAACTTCTTTTCTTATGCTAATCTCACAATCACCTGTTTACTTTGAGGTGGCAAAATGGGTAACACTTTACAATAAGTATTCATTTGTTAACATTAATTACCAATATTAGTTAACATGAACAATATTTATATAGCATTAAATAACATTAAATAGTTCAGAACTTACCGATACATTATTCAAATTTAAAGTTGTATCTGTTAACATTAGTTAATGTACTGTGAATTAACATGAACATGAATTTTATTAACTAAAATTAACAATGATTAATAATGCTGTAAAAATACATTGTTCATTGTTAGTTCATGCATTAACTAATGTTAACAAATGAGACCTTATTGTAAAGTGTTATCTAAAAATGTGTCTTGGAGAACATTAATAACACTATAGGGAAATAACGAGAAGAATAACAAAGTGCAGTAAATGGTAAAATTGGTTGCACTACAAACAAGTGTGCTCATAATTAAGATAATACATTAAAATAATATGGTAAGACACACTCATTTGCATTATTAAGCTGCAAAAAGTGTTTTGTACAGCTAAAATAGCTGGACGCAGATGAGACAGAAAGCCAGACCCATAAAATTTACAAATGCGGAAGAAAAGGTGGATAGTGCCACCATGAGCTTTCATCTCCCCTTCTCTCTGTTATGACCTGTGTGGCTCCCCCTCGATCGACAAGCTTTTGATCATCAGCCCACTGAAATTCAGCCTCTCTCAGGGCTTTCTGGTTGCAATGCCCAGGAGAGTAGATCTCCACACATGCTCCCAGACACCTGCTAATCAGCCTCCTCTCATCTGTCTGCATGCCTCCTGGCCTTGGCCAACATTAATGATGCTTATATTATCCTACGCATTGAAGTACTCCTCCAGGGAGACGTTTATAGGTGCCTCGGTCTTTGATGGAAAAGGTCAGAGATGTTAACTTCAGCCCTCGCAAATTATACCCTTTCTACTTCAGGCATAAGAGCTGAAAGATTTCAGCAGGCCTCTTTGCACGCTAGAACGAGCGCTGGACTTTTAACGCCACGTCTCTTCAGGAAAAGACCACATGCTGATGTCAGATGACTGTTCGTCCAGGTTCGGTTTGGTCATGACAGGTGGACAGGTGATGTGACATTCGTTGAAGGTGTCTCTGTGGACAGTGGTTTAGATGACCACGGCTTTGTTTTGACCTGATGCTCGGGTTCAACACGCTGTTCTTCACTGCACTCTTTAAACATTGTGTGAGTGCATGTGTGTTCAAAGTCTTCAATTATTCAGCTGAAGCTGGTTTTATATGCAGTCAGATGCAACCATACCCTGTCATTATTCAGGTGTTTCGACCTCACTCCAGGCAAAAGTAGCCATTCATGAATAAAAGATAAACATCTAAATTTGAGCATTACAGAAGAAGCTGGTTGTTACCATAGTGACAAAGCATATATGCAAAACCAGTCATAAGTAGCACGGGTATATTGGTAGCGATAGCCAAAAATACATTTTATGGGTTAAAATGATCTATTTTTCTTTTAATGCCAAAAATCATTAGGATATTAAGTAAAGATCGTGTTCCATGAAGATATTTTGTAAATTTCCTACAGTAACTATATCAAAACTTAATTTTTGATTAGTAATATGCATTGCTAGAAACTTCATTTGGACAACTTTAAAGGCGATTTTTTACAATATTTAGATTTCTTTTGCACTCTCATATTCCAGGTTTTCAAATAGCTGTATCTCGGCCGAATATTCTCCTATCCTAACAAAAATAAATGGAAAGTGTATTTATTCAGCTATAAATCTCAATTTAAAAAAACTGACTCTTATCACTGGTTTTGTGGTCCCTGGACCACAAAACCAGTCATAAGTAGCACGGGTATATTTGTAGCAATAGCCAAAAATAGATTGTATGGGTCAGAATTATTGATTTTTCTTTTATGCCAAAAATCGTTAGGATATTGAGTGAAGATCATGTTCCATGAAGATATTTCGTAAATTTCCTACAGTAACTATATCAAAACTTAATTTTTTATTTGTAATATGCATTGCTAAGAACTTCATTTGGACAACTTTAAATGCGGTTTTCTCAGTATTTTGACTTTTTTGCACCCTCAGATTCCATTCACATTTTCAAATAGTTGTATCTCAGCCAAGTATTGTCATATCTTTAAAAAAAACATACATCAATGGAAAGCTTATTTACTCCGCTTTATTCAGTTGATGTATAAATCTCAATTTCAAAAAATGACCCTTATGACTGGTTTTGTGGTCCAGGGCCACATATTTCAAAAGTAAAAGTAAGTCTGATTAGTAACTGCTGGTTAGTCAAACTAGTTCTTAAAGGGATAGTTCACCCAAAATTGAAAATTACCCCATTATTTACTCACCCTCAAGCCATCCTAGTGTAAATGCACATTTCATGGGCTAAATATGATGTTATTAGGGTCACTTCAACCCGCGGACATCAAAAACAACCCGCGGCAACAGTGTTGAAGTAGCCCAATTCCAGAGAAAAACCACAGACTTGGCAATGCTGCTCATCACAAGCAGCTTTTCCACAAGCCGAGGAGCTACAAACTAATATATAGAAGGTACAGAAGTACAAATCACTAATGATAACACACAACATGAAAATAATGCAATAAACATTCATTTAGCAACATTAATTTAGCAACTGATAAGACAAAAACTAATAAGAATCATAGTCATTTGAATGAAAAACCATTAAATGTCTAACAGGGAATTATGGGAATGTCAGTTTACAGTTTTGTGCTTTAAATTGTAAGATTACTTGTTCTTTTTCACTTTCAAAAGTGTGCATTTAACAGTATTTTACTGTTAAATAACATGAAATGTCTAGTTAGGTCTATTATATATGTGTGGTAAGGGGACTTACTGTTAAACATTTAAAGCGATAGTTCATCCAAAAATGACAATTCTGTCATTAATTACTCACCCTCTTGTTGTTCCAAACCCGTAAGACCTTTGTTCGTCTTCAGAACACAAATTAAGATATTTTTGATGAAATCCATAATGTCACAGACTGTTTTGTTGATGTTCTTGGTACCTTTCTGGGCCTTGAACGTGGGAGGACCCTTGCTGTCTATGGAGGGTCAGAGAGCTGTTAGATTTCATCAAAAATATAATAGGTCTTGCGCATTTGGAACAACATGAGGGTGAGTAATTAATGACACAATTTTCATTTTTGGGTGAATTATCCCCTTCAAAAACACAGCTGGTGATGAGAAAGCCACATAATTAACCAAAGCTCATCGCAAGCAGCTTTTCCACAAGCTAAGGAGGTACATAGAAGGTACAGAAGTACAAATCACTATAATAGTAACACACATGACATGAAAATAATGCAATAAACATTCATTTAGAAACATAAAATGTAGCATAAAATGCAATAGTACATAACTGATAAGACAAAAACTAAGAAGAATCATAGTCATTTGAATGAAAAAAAAAAACATTAAATGTCTTGCAGGCAATTATGGGAATGTCAGTTTACAGTTTTGTGTTTTGTTTTTTTTACTTTCAAAACAGTGCATTTAACAGTATTTTACTGTTTAATTACATAAAATGTCTAGTTAGGTCTAATATATGAGGCCTTGAGACGAAGAACCATACAAGTCCATATTTTCAAATTTTGAGTAATAAGATTTTTTTCATTTGGATTGTGAACATTATATTATATATTTTTATTTTACTTGAAAATAGACAACAAAAGCTTCTCAATTCTAAGGAGATAACATTTTTCAGTGTCAGTATTAAAAATCAAAAGTTATTGTGATTTATATTTCTGAAATGTGGAAGAACGGTATATGTCCAGTTAGTGTGGAATAACAGTATAACTCCAGTTCATCATATCACTTTAAACCACTAAAGATCTGATTCCTTTATCTTAGTTTTAATACAGTAACAGAAACTTCAGGTTAATATTAAGCATTTCTTTCTAGTTTATTATTATTATTATTATTATTATTATTATTATTATTATTATTATAATTATTTAAAAACAGAAAATACAGTATGAACAATGTATAATACATAGACATTCTTACAGTACAGGCAATAACAATGAATTATTAACAAAAAACAATAAATAAATAAATAAATAAATAAATAAATACAATGCAGACATACATCATAGCTAAATATTATTCAACATATCATAAGGTATACAAGATATATCATAATTTTCTCAACTTTCATTTCGACCTATTCATGGCTGATCTATAGTAGACGCCCAGTAGGCTAGGCTACACGCAAATATAACTGTAACAAGTTAGATAGGATATCTTTGATCACTTCTTGTATGTTTAGAGTAGTGCACCTTGTCGTTTATTTAGAAAAGCTGGCGCAGCGCACCTGTGTATATACTACTTCAAACTGTTCTCGCGCTCCGCCATCTCACGATATAAATAAATATATAAACAAATAAACTCTGCTTGCCGTACTTTACACAGGACTGGCGGGAAATATGAAAGAATACAGCTTTATTATATATGGTATGTGGTTTATTTTGATAGGTTAACTGTTTATGCGGTGTTTAGCGCGTTCAGAGAGAGAGAGAGAGATCACATCACATATACGGTTCTTCCACTCAGCAGTTTGGGTGGATTTTTCCCTGGTTTTTGTTCTCCTCTTCGAGTCAAATATGGTTTTCAAGCATCCCTCAAAGCCTTCCTTACTCTGTCCTTCCATTTGGTCATGTCGGCTCTCTTTTTTGCTGAGGTTTTGCCTTTTAATGTCCGAAGCGGACATGACAGCAAGCGGCATCTCCATTCTTCTTTGTGGACATAAACGGTTTTTCCGCGTGACGCTATTTTAACGTTTAAAATGCGGACTCTTGGTCGCGCGAAAATGTCCCCAAACTGTTTCTGTATACAAAGTTCACACATACAATTAATGTCACATGGTTATCTCATTTTTTGTTTTTTTGGACAACATACGGTTGTTCGTCGCACACACTCATATATACTATGATATACATCTACACACACTCGCGTGTTTGTGTCCCTGGACCACAAAACCAGTCATAAGGTTACATTTTTTAAATTGAGATTTATACATCACCTGAAAGCTGAATAAATACGTATAAATAAATATAGTTTGTTAGGATAAGACAATATTTGGCAGAGATATATTTATTTAAAAATCTGGAATCGGTGCAAAAACTACAAATAGTGTTGATGTGAGAAGCGAGCCGCTGTGTGCTCTAGGCGCTGCTCCGGTGGTCTGCTAGAGCATAGTTTTGAGTTGTGTAAATGGAAATGTCACAGGCAGACCCCTGACAGCTCTGCTTCAGCACATTAACATCACACATACATCCAGTGAGCGGTCAGGGAATAATGACCAATTTTCCTCATCACAAACCTGAGTCCAAGCATGAATGAGTGTTACAGTTAAAGGGATAGTTCACCCAAAAATAAAAATTCAGTCATTAATTAGTCACCCTCATGTCGTTCCAAATCCATAAGACCTTCATTCATCTTTCAAACACATTTTTGATGAAATCCAAGAGCTTTCTGACCCTGCATAGACCGCAACGCAGCATGTTCAAGGCCCAGAAAGGTAGTAAGAACATTGTTAAAATAGTCCATGTGACATCAGTGGTTCAGTCGTAATGTTATGAGGCTACGAGAATACTTTGTGCGCAAAGAAAACAGAAATAGCGACAATAGAAATGATCATGATAATTATTTTGGGCTATGGCTACTTTATTGCATGTTGTTCTATAACTATCCTGTTTAAAACTGTAATGTGGATTATTCTTTGACACAAAATAAACTAATGTAGATAAAATGGACTGCTTTAAAGGCTAATATAATTTCTGCAAGAGAGGAGAGTGGGAGAAACAGATTGGCATTGATTCAGAGTTACTATTTGGACAGATTTTCTTAGAAGCGAATGTGCTGTATTTGTGCTTCATTCTCAAGATGAACCATCTGTTGTGATTTGGAGTTATTAACAAAAACTCTTCCAGGGTAATTCACAGTTGTCTAAAATGGCTTTGATATTTTTATAATTATGTAAACACATATACATTTTCACACCGGGGAAACACACAAATTAGTTTTTTATACAAATGTTTGCTATTTATTACTTTTTCTGCTGACACTGGCATCACATATTTCGTCCCGGAGGAAGCCCCTCTGGGCCGCAGGTTTTCTTTGCCACACACTGAAACCGTTATTGAGCTAATTGTTGTGTGAAATGATATTTACAGACATTCAGAGTTGGATGAGCAAATTGTAATTTGATTAAGCCAGAGCCATTAACTGCATAAAACTGGAAATTGGCTCGCTTGTATTTTCCAGGAGGATTTCTACTTCTTCCTGTGCATGAGGCATTTATAAGTCAAAGCGTCAGTGGAGTGGAAAATTGCCCTGAGACGAGTGTTGTCTAATTAATCTAAACCAGGGCTGTACTGGAGACTGACGTATACGGTTGTGTATATAATCGTTACAGTAGAGAACAGCCTATGTTGCAATTTCTATAAATAGAGTACACTTTGGTGTCCCGCTACTTTTTTTTTTAGAGGCATGAATGTGAGGGTTTTTGGAGTGAGAACTATTAGATATGCTTGATTAATTGTTATCTAACAGAATATTAACATACCCTGAGGTCTTAAATGCGTCTAAAATTGATTTTTTTTAAACCATTAAAATGTATTTTAGCCCGTCCCACCTCAGAGGTCCTGATCCTCTCGAATGTGTCCACATTATCATTTTGCTATAATAGCTTTTATTTTATTTCATTTTATTTTATTTTATTTTATTTTATTTTATTTTATTTTATTTTATGACTTATTGCAAAATACAGCATTGTCTTTTTGCCTTAGTATTTATTTGATTTGATTTGATTTTGATTTCACTGCAAAATACATTATAATTATTGTATTTTTGGTTTTATGTTTGAGTTTTTGCAAAATACAACATTTTTATTTTGCCATAGTTTTGTTTTATTTTATTTCATTTCATTTCATTTCATTTTAGTTTCTTGTTTTATTTTATTTTGACTTACTGCAAAATACATCATCATTTTGCCATAGTATTATTTTATTTTGTTATTTTATTTTATTTTATTTTATTTTGACTTATTGCAAAATACAACATTATCATTTTGTCATATTTCATTTTATTTTATTTTGTTATTTTATTTTATTTTGACTTATTGCAAAATACATCATCATTTTGCCATAGTATTATTTTATTGTTTTATATAATTAATTTTATTTTATTTTTGAGTTATTGCAAAATCCAACATCATCATTTTGCCATAGTATTTTATTTCGACTCACTGCAAAATACAGCATTAGCATTTTGTCATAGTATTATTTTATTTTATTTTATTTTATTTTATTTTATTTTATTTTATTTTATTTTATTTTATTTTATTTTGTTTTGTTTTGTTTTTTGTTTTATTTTATTTTTATTTTATTTTATGTTTATGAGTTTTTACAAAATACGACATTATCATTTTGCCATAGTATATTATTTTATTTTATTTTATTTTGACTTGTTGCAAAATACAACATTGTCATTTTGCCATGGTTTTGTTTTATTTTATTTTATTTTATTTTATTTTATTTTATTTTATTTTATTTTATTTTATTTTATGAGTTATTGTTTATTATCTGTTTTTTAAACTATGCATTTAAAAAAGTCGAGCACTAACTGTGATTTTGGTATTGTGTGCTGCATGTTGTGAGCGTGCATCTAAAGAGTGTCTCTGTTTTAGTGGATGCCATATTATGGAAAACATTTCAGATTTCAATAACATCAGTAACAGATGTCATTTGCATATAAAATATATATAACAGAAACAAAACATTTTGTAAAATTCTAAAGGTCAGAGAGAGGGCAGAAAACGTGGAACTAAACTACAAACATGGACACTTTCTGAAAAATCCTCTATAAGTTTGTATTTATTTATTTAATACTGGTGGTATTTTTTATTACATTCACTGTTTTATTCAAATGCATACATTTTCTCAGTGCTGAGATGTATTCCTGCAAGAGATGTTTCCTCGCCTCATTTCAATACCAATTTATGTCTAGTACATTGCCAGAAACGTTGTATTTTTTGCCATTTTTTTAAATAAGTAACTGAACACTTAAGAAAGTTGATGAAAGTTGTTCCCCAGAAACTTCAGACATGGACTCAAGGCCCATTAGCTCCTGACGTCCCTCAAGAGATGAAACTCTAGTGCTAAAACCTCCACGCTAAAAATAATGCTGTTGCTCCCAAGCTTTATTTATTCATAACTAAACTATTCATATATTTTTGAAGATGTAGTGGATAAGCAAAGCGAACCAGAGGAATATGCCATCAATATTAGATCCCAACATAGTCTCAAAGTGCATTGTGAAAATAGCATCTGTGGGAACTCCATGTGTCTGATTTCACGTTTCAGGAAGAGCCTTTGCCACAGATAAAGCCGTCACACAATCCACGCTCTTACGTAACACACGGCATTCTCAAGTAAGGTCAGTCTGGCATTTATTGTGTCCTCGTTTTACCTTGTGTTGCAGGAACACGAGCTTCTGAGCCGCATCTCAGATCTGCAGGAGGAGGTCAGTCGCAGGAAGAAGCACATTGCCGATCTGGACCACGAGATTCACACTCTGAACGAGAACATCAGCACTTTGACCAAGGAGCTGGAACTTAAGGGCAAAGAGGTTTTGAAGATCCGTAGCGAGGCCAATCAGCAGATCAGGTGAGTCTTGGAAGTTTTCTTGCATTTAGACAGCGTAACAAAGTATTTTTATTTGATTACACCCGCTAACATAAACTTGTGTGTGTTTGACAGTTTAAGCGCAATAAGACATGAAAGAAAATCGGTACTCACATGCCGCTTTCTGTGCATGTGCTTCGGATGTGTGCGTTCAGATAACCATATATGAGAAATTTAAACGAATATGGCTTTATAACGCATGATTTCAGCACGGTAGACATTATAATCAAAACCAAACAGATTTTTTTGGCAGAGTAAAATGATATAATAAATGATTTGTGGGGTATTTTGAGCTGAAGCTTCACAGGCACATTCTGGGGACACCTGAGACTTATATTACATATTGTAAAAAGGGGCATAATAGATCTTCTTTACACAAGTAGTAACATTTGACAAATGTTCAACTAAACCATTTTAGAAAAAAAAACATTCCATGAAATATAAATAATGTAAATAATGTTTTTGTGCTGACATTTTTAGAACATTATTAAAGACTAGGTAACTTTGAACAAACATTCTATCAATGTTACTGAAAGAACATTTGTCCATAATTTTAACATTTAGCATTTGTCAATGCATAATATTGTACTTTTACTTCAGCACAAAAAAAAGTTCCTCGTTATATTGAATTTTTTTCAAAATAAAATCAACGCATTTTGCCCCTTGTGATGTCTGTGCATTATATTTTCATAACATTTGTTACCTCATGTTTACACATTCTGTTTATCCTCATTTTTAAAATACTACATGCTATAGGGATCAACCTATTATCGGCATCAATGTTAAGCTTTTTATGGTTATCGGTATCTGTAATTTTCAAAACCGATAAAATAATTTAAAAGCATTTAAGGAAAGTTTTTGTCAGAGCCCTTGTTATTCTTAATTTTGACATTAATTTTCATATTAACATCAGACATACGTATCGGTTAAAAATATCGGTTTATGTTTGTAAAGCATTTTGAGATGCTTTTATTAAAGGTACTATATAAAATAAAGTTTCTTCTTCTTATTATTATTATTATAAAAGTTGGAAAAGGGTGATTATAGTTAACAAAAACTAAAAATGAAAGTAAAATTGAAAATATAAAAACAGTGATTACGTCAAATAAAATGAACGTTAACTGAAGTACAACACAATAAAATAAAAATAGTTTTATTTTACCTAGTAGCAATGCAACATTTCTCATTTTAATTTAGTTTGATTTCATGTACCAAAATAACTAAAAGAAAACTGAAATAAAAACTAATAAAATGACAAAAGCAATACTGAAAATGACAAAAGCAAAATAATAAAAGAAAAATATAAAAATGAAACATTGATAAAATATAATAAAAACTATAATAGCATCTCAATGATGTTAAAATAACACTGCTTATTTGTAAAATAAAAAGTCTGCACTAATCTTTCTCATTAGTGCTGATTAATGACTAGTCCTGGCTAGAATAAATAATAAACATGATTGATTAATACATTTTACTTTTAATTCTAAGTACTAGTGATTTTTTTTTTTTTTTAATAACCGATACCGATAATAACTATTTGCATGTTCATGCCTGATATGCAGAACCGATATTTGAATCTATGAGCTTGTCTCTATCTCTTAGAGCCAAGCTGCATAAACTAGCCTACATATCAGGCATTTATGCAACACAACTAATTCCTTTAATGGGTGTTATGTTAAAAAAAAAGTTTACTGATTACAACAAAGTAAGTATGTTTTACCTGTGCACCCCGTTGTTGTCTCGTCTCCCCTTAGACACCCTGCAATGGCGATTCTGCGTGCAATTCTCAAAAAATCCACAAGATGGTGTTTACTGGTGAACCCCATATTACAAAACTGATATCCGATTATGGTAAAATACTTAAATATCGGTAAATTGGTATATGGGTCTAACTTTACTTTCAGCATATTTAAAATCAACTACTTTTGTACTTTTACTCGAGTGAAATTAAAAATGGGTACTTGTACTGAAGTACGATTTTATTTTGTAGTTGATTTGTGTACTATTTGAGCACTGCATTTAGGAAATAGTGAGTAAACTCATTGCAAAATGAGAAAATTTCACCTCACGTCTGTATGCGTGAGGTTGCATAAGGTCGTCCTTGTTCAGCACAGAGCATTTGCAATCCTTAAACAACCTCTAATGTGACATTCTCATCTGGTTTTATGTGACAAGAGTCATTGGTGATGATGAAAGAGATGGAAATTCAATTACTTTCAAGCACAATGGGGTTGCAAGTGAAAAAAATAAAGAATAAAGGAAAAAAGCGCACCACGTTCTTGCCTAGAAAGTCCTATCAGAATTTTGCCCAAGTTCTCTCGTCGCTGTCTGACTCTTTCGGACAGTGTTGTTTGTCTTTTGTAGTAGTTTAATGAAAAGAAAACAGACTTTTAAAAAGAAATTGGATTAGAAAAGCCAAAGTCACAGCCATTGTGTTTTTTTATTCAGGGGGTGATATTAATATTTCACCTTTGTATTAATAAGTAAAAAGCCATTTCATTATACAGAGCGGCTGGTTTGAGATAACGTGATTATTTAGTAACACACATCATAATGCAAGGCGGGTGCTGATCTCATTTCACTTTCAATTATGTAACACTGACACATCCAGGTTCTGAGATAAAAGCGGCAAATAAATTGCATCGTCGTTCCCCAGGGGCGTATCATTTACCGAGAGGAGATCCTGCTTTATTGGGCTTTATGTGAAGCCATCACAGTGTGCGGCTGAATTGTAGAGAGTGTGTTTCAGATAAAAGTCATATAGCATAAAAATTGCAGTATGGGAAAAGAACATGTCCTAATTAAAAATCAATATCGTGTTGACTTTTGACTCGTAACACAATGCTTTGTGAATGTTATTTACTCAGAGAGAACATTTGTATCAGAGCTGAGCTGAATGAAAGTTTCATGTAACAGAGGAATTAAAAGTTCTTAATAGATCACAACAGTGACCGCACACTTTTGTAGCGGCCTTGCTTACATTTTTCTTATTCATTTTCTAAGCCATAAATAGAGACTTCAAAACATTGAAAAAATAAAATGTTTGAAAAGCTCTAAGCCATAAATCAAACAAAAAACTGCCAATTTGCATGCTCTGAGATTTTTTTCTTAAAACAAGAAGAAAGAAATTCAACTTTACAATTTTTTTACATTTTTAAATACTTTTTTTGAAATATGACACATGACAGTTATAGTGTTAAATGCAAATAAATGCTTTTGTTTGGAACTTTGTTTATCAAAAAATTACGCTTTCCACAAAAATACAGTTTTTAACATTTATTATATTGGTGATAATAAGAAATGTTTGAGCATCACCATACTGGAATGATTTCTGAAGGATCATGTGACAATGAAGACTGAAAAATCAGCTATATATTTTTTAAAATAAAATCAGTTTTAATTATAGATGCTTTTGATTATTCAAATTTAATGAAACCATTAAAATGGAATCCAGAAAATTAATCTGAATGAGTCTGGTAAAAAATAAAAAGGAATTTGAGAAAAAAAATAAAACTGAATTTGAGAAAAATATAAAACATATTTCATAGGAGCTTAAAAATGTAATTTTTGCTAAACCTTTTATAAATTGCTCTTAAATTGTTTCATGTTTCATGATTTCAGTTAATTAGATATGCTTTTTATTATATAGTTTTTTTTTTTTGTTTTTTTTTTTTAAAGTCTAGGGAAATTAAAACGGAAAAAAAACAGAATTTTTGGATTTCTAGTGATTTTGATTCCACTTTGCGTTTCCATTAACAATTATCTTTTACAGGAATAAATTAAGTTTTACATTAACAATTTTTAAAAATTCTTTTAACATTTGAAATGTTCTTAAATTATATTGAAATTGGAATCACTAATTTTAAATTGTAATAATATTTCAAAATACTACTCTTTTTGCTGTATTTTTAAAGCAATAAATGCAAAATGGTGGTGCAGATAAATATGCATATGTTTATTTATTTATGTATTTTTTCATGTATTCATCCAATAAACCATTATGAATTTTAATCTAATCTAAAATGACTTTATGAATCAAAACTATTGATTATATTTTATGGATTAAACCTATTATGCCCCCTTTTACAAGATGTAATAGTAAATGTAAAAGTGTCAGGTTTCCCCAGAATATGTCTGTAAAGTTTCAGCTCAAAATACCCCACAGATTATTTATAATATTATTTTGAAAATGCCCATTTTGAGTGTAAGTAGAAGCACGCTGTTTATGTGCATGTCTCTTTAAATGCAAATGAACTGCTGATCCCTGCCCCATTTTCCAAAATAGAGCTGTGCCTTTACAGCTCATACCTCAGATATTCTGCCAAAAAACATCTGTTTGATTTTGATTATCATATCTAAACTAAGTTCTCTTTCACGTCTTACTGCGCTTAAACTGTCAAACACACAAGTTTACGTTAAAAACACACAGGAGTTGCAAAAACAGTCGGTTATGTCTATGAAGGTAAACAGCTGGGAAAGAAAATGTTTATATTAGATCTGTGTGGCAGCAGCGTATTAAAAATCTGTTTCTCTGTGGATGCAATTTCCTTCAGGCCTGCGGCAGAGAGTTTTGTAAAGTCACTGAGTGTGTGTGTTTGTATTCACAGAGCTCATGAGCAAGACCTGTGTAAGAAACACGAGCGCGAGATGGCCGAGCTGAATGCCCTCCACCACAGAGAAACACAGAATATGCTGTCAGACTTTAACAAGGCCCAGGAACTCCTGAAGGACAAGATCTCTGCCCTGCAGATCCTGTGAGTTTATGCCCCACAAAAAAATCTGTATGGAATATACAGTATGTGTATTTTGGAGGATGAAGGATCTGTAACTTTTGTTTTGACTGGTTGTTTACGTGGGTCTGATGACAACAGCTATGAAACAGCTTGAATGCTAACGAAAGGACAGCAGACAGTGATGTAGACTCAGAGGGGCTGGTGGAGAGGGACAAGATGAGGACAGTGTTTCTAAAGAGATGCTGGGAGGGAGAGATAGAGAAGATATCGAGATACATATCTAGCGAGAACTGAGAGCACAACAGACGACCCTGTCAAAGTAGCTCAGATAAGAGGAGCAGATGCCTTAAGCTACAAAACATGCTGTTTGTGTATTTTTCATGTTTGAATGAGGATTGTTTTGTGCTCTGACAAGGGACACCATTCATATGGAGAAGCAAGTGTGCAAATAATGCTGTTCTCCATCATGCAATCATCATTTGATGAAGTATTGCTGCTGTGATTGTGGTAAAATGTGTTTGAAACTTTGTGTGAGAATTAAACCGTTTAAGCCATTATTCAGTGGCGAATATCATTAGTTGAGATGGATCCAGATTAGATCCAGATGCACCAAGTTTGAATATGTTGAAGCAACCTGTCAAAATAAAAATTCGGTTTAACTTAAAGAAACTGTGACAGAAATATATTACTTAATGTAATGATAGTACTACTACTACTAATAAAATTATTTATTTATTTATTATTTATTTTATTATTATTATTATTATTATTATTAATATTTACTAGAATTTTTTTTTTACCAGAAAAATTTACTAAATACACAACACAGTATTTCTGAAAAAAAGAAATATATATATAATATATATATATAATTTATATAATGTAATAATTAAGTAAATAAAAATGTTAAAAAATGATTTTTTTTTTTTTTTGTTAAAATAAAATCAATTAATTAGAGATGCTTTTAATCATTAAAATTTAATGAAACCATTAAAATGGAATCCAGAAAGTTAATGGAAGACAGAGAATTTGGTAAAAAACTGAATTTGAGAAAAAAATAAATAAAACACATTTCATAGGACCCTAAAAATTTCAATTTTTTTTTTAAACATAATAAATTGCTCTTAAATTCTGTAAGTTTCATGATTTCAATTAATGAGACATGCTTTTTATTGATATTTGTTTATTTTACCATTAGAACAGAATCTAAAAGAATAAAAAAAAAACTGAATTAAAAAAAAAAATTCAATAAAAAAAAAAATAATTTTGAAAAAATTAAACGGAAAAAACAGAATTTGGAAAATTAAAACGGATTTCATAGTGGTTTTGATTCCTCTTTCTGATTCCATTAACGGTTCTTTTGGTACTTTTTAAGAAAAACAAAATTCATTTTCTTTCTCAAAATGATATTATTTGAATAATAAGGAACTTTTATTTTTTATTTCACTTTTGAAACTATTGCTCTGATAAGGGACACCATTCATATGGAGAAGCAAGTGTGCAAATAATGCTGTTCTCCATCATGCAATCATCATTTGATGAAGTATTGCTGCTATGAACACATTTTTGTTTGTGCAATTATAGTGCAATGTTAGTTTGCACTAAAAATGAGTGATTTGATTTAAACATTTTTGCCACATTAATACAATGAAAAAATTTGGTGTAGAAACAATTCACACTCAGAAATTGCAAATAAATTTCCCAGATATCTACAAAAAAATGGCAAGTAATGCTGAATTAAATATGACATTTTTTATTAAAAAGACTGAAATAGTATTTTCTTTTAAAGCATACTTCAGAAATGTGTTCACAACTTTAGAGGAGCACTGTAAAAAGTGTCTGCTTAAAAGGGACTATGGGTGTTTTATGAAAAAAATATGTTTTTTGTGAATATTATTGCACTAGATGTGTAAATAATTTATTTAGGGTGAATACATGTAAATTAGGACATTTTCCGTCATAGAGATGAATGGAAAAAATGTCCCAGTTTGTTTGTATTCACTCTAATTTTTGCTTGAAATAGTACATTTTATATACTAGCCACAGAATGATAAATGTGTTTAGATGAATTTGAGTCAGAAGGACAGCCGTACATGAACAGGAGGTGTTTGTAGGTGTACATGCGTGTGTATATAAATATAGAAAGTTGGCAGGGTTGTAAAAGAGCTCTTTGACTGTAGATATTGCTGTCAGAGGTGACCTAATTTAGGTTTACTTGAACGAGAACACCAACACATCCAGCTATTGAACAGCTTGTCGTATAAAAATAGTTCATCTGACTGCCTGAATCCACTCTGTATTCACAACTGAGAATGATAATGAATATTTTAGTTTCTGGAAGTGTGTGTCATGACATGGAAAGGCCCCACGGCCCACAAAATACAAGGGAAAGATGGAGTTGCATTTAACAAAGTGCAAAATATCTGAGGTTCATTTAAATCCCAGTGTTTTTAATTCATAATTTATCAAATCCGTCTGTGAGAACTATACTTTTGTGTGTTCGAGACAAAGGGTGTGAAGGACTGATCTTAAAGGAATTGTTCACCCAAAAATGAAGATTCTATCATTTATTCATTCCCTTTGTAGTTCCAGATTTGTATGACTTGCTTTCATCACTGAAATATAAAGATAAGATATTCATGCAGCTCTTTTTAATTGAATGCAGACGGGTGCTGTCAAGCGCCAAAAATGACAAAAAAAGCACTATAAAAGTAAGTCCATATGACTCGCAGGCTGTATTCTAGGTATTTTGAAAAGACATCTTTGTGTGAGAATTAAACCGTTTGAGCCATTATTCAGTGACAAATATCATTAGTTATGATTATTTATCATTAGTTATGAGTGTAAATTGATGTGGGAAGAAAATAATTTAAAGCAATTTCACATAAGGCTGCAACATAATAAAAATGTGAAAAAAGGGGTATGAATACTTTTGCAAGGCACTGTACTTGCATTGTGTTGAACAAAATAAAATGTGTTGCACAAAAAAATCAAATGACATGAATGAGTAAATGATTTTAAGGTGAACTATTCCTTTAAGTTATGTTTTAAACGTTTGACTCGTGTAAGTATTTTTAGTGTGATGTGCAGTTAGTGTGTGACTGAACAGAATGAGGTCTCATGTGAAACAGTCAGAACTTGTATCCCTCAGCATTTCCTAAGCGTGCCATCTCCAGGTGTCCCTGAAGAGCAGAGATACACAGCCAACTAATTAAACATAACACAAACCTATTGAAATGACAGCCCTGTCCTCTGTGCAATTAATTATTATGACAGCTAAGTTTCCCCAAACTGAGTCCTCCAACCAGTTTTAAATTTCAGCCTATTTAAGTCTCATGAATATTTCATGTGCGTGGTGATCCACAGTGATCCTCATGTACGGAGCATGGGCTGCTCTACTGTAACTGCTCGAGTGCACTCTGCAGGCTGCATGTGCTGTGTTTTGCTGCTGTCAGTTTAAATGGATAAATAGGCTTGATGAGAATGAGTGTTTACTCACAAAGGGCCATTCAGTGAACCGCTATTATGAGCCTGTTAAAAAGGGCCATTTCTTATTTATAGTTTTAGCTTTTACATGAGGATAGTAAAAGCTAAATGAAGATGGGTCGAACGGTGGATGGATGGATGAATAGAACAATGGATGGATGAATAGATGGATAAATTAATGGATGGATGAGATGGATGGAATGATGGGTGGATGATGAATGGATAGACAAAATGATGGATGGATGGATGGATGGATGGATGGATGGATGGATGGATGGATGGATAAATGAATGGATCAAACGATGGATAGATGGATGAATAGAACAATGGATGAATAGATGGATGAATAGATGGATAACAGGATGGATGATTGGGTGGGTGGATGGATGGATGAATAAATAGAATGATGGATGGATGGTTGGATGGAAGGATGGATGAATGGATCAAACAATGGATAAATGGATGAATAGATAGAACGATGGATAATAGATGGATAAAAGGATGGATGATTGATGGATGGATGGATGGATGGATGAATAAATAAAATGATGGATGGATTGATGAATAAATGGAATGATGGATGGATGAGTGGACGGATGAATAAATAGAATGATGGATGGATGGATGGATGAATAGAACATTTGATGCATGATAGATGGATAAAAGGATGGATGAATAAATGGAATGATGGATGGATGGATGGATGGATGGTCAGATAGATTTGATGGATGGATGATCAAACGATGGATGAATGAATAGATGGATAAATTGATAGATGGATAAAAGGATGGATGGATGCGAAGATAGAGCGATGGATGGATGGTCAGATAGAATGATGGATGGATGGATGGATGGATGGATGGATGATGGATGGATGATCAAACTATGGATGGATGAGTAGATAGATAAATGAATGGATGGATGGATAGGTAGAATGATAAAGGGTTGGATGAATAGATAGAAAGATGGATGGATGGATGAATGAATGAATAGATGGATGAATAATGATTGATGGATGATGGATAAAAGGATGGACGGATAATTGGATGGATGGATGATGAATGGATGGGTAGATAGAGTGATGGATAAATGGTCGGATGAAATGATGGATGGATGGATGGATGGATGGATAGATCGAATGATGGGTGGATGAATAGATAAAAGGATTGATGGATGGATGATAAATGGATGATGGATGAATAAATAGAATGATAGATTGATGGATGAATAGAGGGATGAATAGATAGAACGATGGATGGATGAATGGATGGATGGAATGATGGATGGATGATGGATGAATAGATGGATGAAAGGATGGATGATAAATGGATGGATGGATGATAGAGTGAGTGGATGGATGGATGGATGAATAGATAGAATGATGGGCGGATGGATGGATTGATCGATTGATGGATAGATGGATTGGATGTTGGATGAATGGACCGGATGAATAAATAGATAAAAGAATTGATGATAGATAGTTAGATAGATAGATAGATAGATAGATAGATAGATAGATAGATAGATGAATGGATGAAAAGAAATAATGATGGATTGATAAATGAAAGGAATAGATGGATGGATGCATGCATACATGGACAAATAGATGTATGTAAGTGAAGCTCTCTGATATGTCCCATTTACATGTATAAATCTGAGAGGGCAGTGCCCATCTGGCCCCAGGTTAAAGCCCTTAGTAGTGCCCTTAGTAGTTCAAACTGCAGTGTTGTCCTCTGTTTGCCACCGTTTAAAACTATTCATGAAACAGCCTCAGTTTCATTATTACCAGCAGTTGTGAAGTCCTACGGAGAGGTTTTCATATAAAAACAGCCATCAATCTTGACACTGTATACCTCTGGGGAAGCGTCACATTCCATGCTCATTAAAGATTCATCACACATTTTGAAACATCCTTCAAAGAGGCAGAAACGGTGGAGATATTGATCCTCGACGACACGATCATCAAAGAATTCCTCTAGATGAAAGTATGATTGAGCAACAGCTATTCAAAGGTGCTGATGATTTTAACTATCACACTAATACAACATGAAGAATGAAAATAAAAGGTAGATGCCAATATCATCACACCGATATGATCAATGCTGTTCAATTAATTCTGTGTTCAAAGCACAAAGCCATCAGCTTTGCTTTCAAACTAAGCTAAAGTGTCAGAATAGTCAAATTTGCTCTCAGCAATGAGTCACAAGCCCAAACAGATGACAGACTGATTGTAAACAGAGTGGAGAGAGGGTTGATAGTTCAACTTCTAAACCATGTGACTTGTCTTGCTGCCTAGACAGCATCCTAATCATGGAAACTCTTGAGTGAACGATTTAAAGTGTTCTACAAAGTTTGCAACTCCACTTCCTATGCAAATAATGCATTGCATGCTATTTCAGAAGTGTTATCGTTAGCATGTGCCACTTAACAAGAACCACTGATTTAAGGGTTGTAGAGATTTTAAAGTCTTATCTTAAAATGTCTTTGCTCTTTAGGTTGGAGGGAACAGAAGAAAAATTCCGGAACAGAGAGAGCAGGCCTGAAGATCTGCAGACAATAGCTGAACTGAAGGATATGGTGGCTGAGAGAGAATCTTTGGTCAAGAAACTGGTGGTAAGAGCACTTTAAGAAGTGTGGCGTGCTTATTCACAGTATCTCAGGTTTATTGTGAAATTTCTCAGCTGTGAATGTTGTTACACAAGGCGAGGTATCCCACGGGTGCTCGGTCCTGCTGAGATTAGCAGAGTCTCGCAAGACTGGAGGGATAGATCTATTTCAGGACAGACAACCCTGTTGAAAAGACCAGCTTAATCCTGCTCTAGACATAGTGACAACTGCTTTTTCTATGAAATTCACTCTTTTATAACAACAGTAGTTTATGGAAAAGACTTTCTTTGCTCATAAAAATAGGTGACACTGAATGTGTTAGACGTTTATCATCTATGTTTCTTGTATCTTTCCATTTTAGATAAGAAAATCAGACCAGCACCTGCTAAAAATGACACAATTTATACTGTTGTTTGTAACAGAGGATTTACCTATGCATTAAAATCAGTGACATATACCAATTTTTAAAAATAGAAACGACAACATGACCAAGGCCTCAGTTGACCATTTGCACGGAGCATCTTTAGAACATCATCCGCATGATTATAAGCCAGCTCATTTTATATGTGCTATATATATGTAGAGACTCCTGAGACTCCTCTCCTGCCTCGTTCTTATCAGAAACTGAGAAAAATAATAACTGCAATATTGTAATTAATGATAGCGGCATAAACGTTCAGTTTCATGTTATTTAACAACATAAAAAGAGGCTGGAAATCCCAGGAGAGTACCTAGACATATAGTTGTACATTTAATTGCTGACAGCTAATCAGTTCAGGCTAATGTTATGTAACTAACGATGCTTCTCTTCAATGGCATCTTAATAGTGTTCTTGATAATCAATAACTTTCCTTTATAGTCATGAACACATTTTTAAAATCGTGTAATATTTTAAAGCCTTTATTATTTTTCAACTTTACAGCTGTGCAGTAAAATTCACTTCGAAGATTCACTTTTCGTTCATAAAGACGCGATGAAAAAATGTCTTTTCACAGAAAACAATGGCTTTTCAAGATGAAAATGATATGAAATTACCCTTATAACCAGAAGATGGCAGTAGAGGATCACTCATTGGCTGCAGCTGTCATTTTAACTCCCTAGTTCAATTGGCCTGACAGGGGCGCTTGAGCGACTAAATGTATGAAATCACTCATAACTGGATAATTGGATAATAGATGGATAAAAGGATGGATGGATGGATAGATAGATTGAACAATGGATGGATGCATGGATGGATGGACAGATCGAATGATAGATGGATGAATAGATGGATAAATTAATTGATGGATAGGTAGAATGATAGATGAATATATAGAACAATGGATGGATGAATAGATAGAACACTGGTTGGATGATGGATGAATAGCTGGATAAAAGGATGGATGGATGAGGTGAATGGATAGATAGAACAGTGGATGGATGGATGATAGATCAAATGATGGATGGATGAATAGATGGATGAATAGAACGATGATGGATGATAGATGGATAAAAGGATGGATGAGGTGGATGGATAGAACAGTGAATGGATGGATGATAGATCAAATGATGGATGAATAGATAGAATGATGGATGGATGATAGATGGATGAATAGATGGATAAAAGGATGGATGGATAAATGGATAGATAGAATAATGGATGGATGGATGGATGATAGATCAAATGATGGATGGATGAATAGATAGATGAATAGATAGAACGATGATGGATGAATAGATGGATAAAAGGATGGATGAGGTGGATGGATAGAACAGTGAATGGATGGATGATAGATCAAATGATGGATGAATAGATAGAACGATGGATGGATAATTGATGGACAAATAGATGGATAAAAGGATGGATGGCTAAATGGACGGATGAGATGGATGGATAGAATAATGGATGGATGGATGATAGATAGACGAATAGATGGATAAAAGTATGGATGGATAGATGGATAGATAGAATAATGGATGGATGGATGATAGATCAAATGATGGATAGATGAATGAATAGAACAATGGTTGGATGATGGATGAATAGATGGATAAAGGATGGATGATAAATGGAGAAATGGATGGATGGATGGATAAATAGAATGAACGATGGATAGATAGAAAAAAAGTTGAACTTTGGACTCGCAAAAGGGGCGCCAAAACGTTCAGAAGGGGCGGAGCCGCGTTTAGTGAAATGCTTATAACTCCTGAACGGAATGAGGTATTTTCACCAAACTCAGAACACTTATGTAAGAGCTCAATCTGGGGTCACAGAACAAAAATCACAAAGTTTGGCCACTTAGTGGTGCTATAAGAGGGAAAAAAATAATTTAAAAAATCTATGCTTACACAACCGTTTGTCCTATCAACATGAAAATCGCTGTGCACGGTCTTGGTCCAAAGTGCCACAAGTGTCTATAATATCGCATTTTCATTATTCGACATTAATCGTGTAAATGATTACATTGCACGGTTTTTCATCCATACACGCGATATTTGTATCTTACTATAGAACTTCTCATTCTGGACATCTTTGCCTGTAGAACCACTGCTGTCAATCAAATCATTTGTTAAATGATTGAGAAGATGTAAAAAAAAAAAAACTTCTTTTGCAAACTAGTCCTAGGTTTTTCACTCTATCTGGAAAAAAAAACACTGCAGGGCAATTCTCTGGACTCTCTAGGTCAATAATTACCAAAAAATGTTGAAATTTACCCATTGCGAAGCTATAATGGGGTTGTTTAGAAAAGGGGCCTGTCCAAATTTACCCCAAATCCTATAAAGCCTAAAGAAAAACTCAAAACGTCACAAAACCTGCTAAGAACATGTGACAGGTGATTCCAAACAAACAATCAATTTTTTATATGGAGATCAGACCACAGCTGGTGCTATAACAGTCATAAACGCTAAAAAAAAAACATATTTCTATGGTAAATTACTTGTATTTGCCAAAAATGCTTTTTTAAATCACTGATTTAGGTGGTTACAGGCTTACTAAATAATGTCTTTTTTCATATCATGTGTTTAAATGCCTTAAAGCATTTTATATATTAAAAAGTAGTTTTTATTTTGCTTATATTTAAATGTATACATATATATTTATGTTTTATATTTGAATGTTCAATTTTAAAATGCCAATGTTTTGCTTAAAAATACATATTTGAATTAAAATAGATTTTCTGACAGTATTGACATGCAAAAATATGTAAATATATTAAATAATATTACAGTTATAATATGATATGATATAATATGGTAATTTTATCATTACATCAACTATATTAGTATATACTAGTATTGATAGTATAGTTTTGATAGAAGCTTATAATTAATTTTTATTCCTATATTTAAGCTTCCAAAACACTTCTTAACATATTTTTGTGTTTAGTAACATGTTCTAGAGACAAATGCGTTTATGTCAGTGGTGTTATATTGTCCATGAATATCATAAGAGAATCTACTTTTCTTTCCAGGATGACAAGAAGTTTTACCAGCTGGAGCTTGTAAACAGAGAGACCAACTTTAACAAAATATTCAATGCAAACCCCAATGTTGGTGTCATTAACCCTCTTGTCAAGGTAAGAGTTCGTCTTTGTACTCTACTGTGTCCATGTGTGTGGAGCTGGTAGTTTGTTAGTTGATGACGTAGTTGCTGTTTCAAAACCTAGTGATCTGATTAGGCTCTATTTCAGTTTAACGCTGGCTGTTGGCATGGGATACACTCTTTTGATTAAAAAATGTCTAATATTGACAGTTGACTGCAAAGCGGTTCACTAAGTTTTGGAAACAACAGCAGTTGAATGAGGCTTGAATGTCATTTCTTACACTGTATCCTAGCCAGGCATGTTGCAAAAAGCATTCAATTATATGTGTACATTGCTAATTGGAGTTCTCAGCCATTTACAACACTGACAAGATTCACAGTGAAATCTCATTGGTTCAAAATCTTCTTCTACAGCTGTTATTAAACATCATATATGCTCTGATTACTGTGACAGTTGCTTTAGCAGATGTGTTGTGCCTGGTTAGGATGGAGTGTTACTGGGGGTGCAATCAAAGGCAATACAACTGACATGCCGGACTGGAGTTCATTGGAAACACTGTTCAGTGGGAGCATGCTGGAGCTCTTACACACATACACACATACACACATACATTATTAAAGGGATTGTTTTCCCAAAAATGAATAGTCTGACATCATTTACTCACCCTCATGTCATTCTAAACCTGCATGGAAAACAGAAGAATTTATTTCATTGTACTGGATGGTTTCTTCCATGCAATGACTGAAGCTTTCAAACTTAAAAGGGACATAAAATAAAAGCAGTCCATCCAACTTCTGCACTATATTTTCAATTCTTTTGAAGCTGTATGATATATTATTTATTTATGTATTGCAGTCCGAAAACTTGTTTGGCATGTAATACTACCACACCATCTATGGTAAAATTGTTATTCATTATTTTATACTAAAATAATTTATTATATAAAAGTAATTATTAGTATGTTGAATTAGCTTTTAATTTACTTTTTAATTTTAGTTAAACTCTCAGCAATTTTTTTTTTTGTCTTTTTATAAATATGTCTATGCTAAAATGTCATGAATTATTTTATACTAAAATAATTTAATATACAAGATTATTTATTAGTGTTTTGAATTAGAATTTAATTTTGTATTTAATTTTTATTACAATTTTAGTTCAAGTCTTATTTTGTTGTTTGTTATTTTGTTTTGTTTAATCTTTTTTTAAATATTTATATGCTAAAACTTGTATTATTTTATACAAAAAATAATTTATTATACAGAAGTATTTATTAGTATTTTGAATTAGCTTTTAATTTTATATTACATTTTTATTTCCTTTATTTTCTTTGCTAAAAATGTTATTAATTATTTTATACTTAAATAATATTCAAAAGTATTTATTAGTATTTTGAATTAGCTTTTAATTTTATATTTTATTTTTATTTAAACTTTAGTTCAAGTTTCGGCAATTGTGTCATTGTTTTTTTTATTATCTTTTTTTTATATTTCTATGCTATATTTCTATACTAAAATAATTTAAAATACAAAAGTATTTATTTGTATTTTGAATTAGCTTTTAATTATGTATTTAATTTTTGTTTAAATTTTAGTTCAAGCCTTAGCAATTTTTTTTTTATCTTTTAAAAAAATATTTCTATGCAAAACATTTTATTATTTTATTCTAAACTAATTTAATATCCAAAAGTATTTATTAATATTTTGAAATCGTTTTTTTATTTCATTTTAAATTTTTATTTAAATTTTAGTTCAAGCTATTTTGTTGTTCGTTATTTTGCTTTATTATTATAGAAATAAAAAAAAAACTAAATTGCTCTGACTTAAACTAAAATTTAAATAAAAATTTAATCTAAAATTCTATTTAATTCAAAAGACTAATAAATACTTTTGCATATTAAATTATTTTAGTGTAAACTTTTATTAATTATTCATAAATTATTAATTTAGCTTTCATTTATTTCTCTTTCAGTTTTAGTAATATTAGTACTTAAATTAGTGCTTAAATGTATTTATTATGTTTATTTGTCAAGGCAATATTTCTATGACTTTTAGTTTTAAAGTTACATTTTTCATCTAATATTTGTAATTTATTAACTTTTTTTTTATATAGTTTTAGATTTAATTTGGGATATTTTCAATAAATCAGTGAATGCATAAGTTATGCATAAATTATGATTTCGTAAGATTGTTAGCAAATAACTTCAGTTTTTCTAATCTTCAAAGCAATCGTACTTCGCAATCGTATCAACCCTTCATGGTCTGTTTGCATCCATTTTAAAGCTTAAAAGCCTTGCAGTTGCATAGAAAAGAGCAACCAGTACATGATTCAAAGTCATACAGGTTTAAAACAACACGAGGGTGAGTAAACGACGACTGCATTTTCATTTTTGAGTGAACCATCACTTTAACTTCCTGTTTTTCCAGAGCTTAGGAGAAAGTGATGTTTGTTCCATACGTCACAGCAGCAGTTCCTGACCCAGTCTCAACAATGTCATTCTGTTTGACCAGATATTTCACTGTTGCCCTCATCTGTGTTCTATAACTTCCAAGTGTCACTGATTACATGTGCATATATGTGTGTGTGTGTGTGTGTGTGTGTGTGTGTGTGTGTGTGTGTGTGTGTGAGTGTCAGTGTCTCTCGTTCTTCCGCGTTCTCTTCCTGTTGAGACATCCAGTTCTTCTTTGCTTTCCAAGCCATTCTTCTTTCAGTCTGAAAGTTCCTCTGACACATCTCTCTCGACTCATTTTGATTGGCTGAGAGCGACTGATGCTTCCTCTGCTGAGTGTTGCGAGCTTGACTTTCAGGGTGGGCGATTATTAGGAAGCAGTCATTAGGAAAAAAGAATGGAGCGTAAAGCTCTCCCAACTTCCTTTTTGTTTGCTTTTCTTGTCGTCCTATGTAGCAAAAGCGAAAGAACGACAAATCAGCCACCCGATTCAGCAGCTCGGCCAATCTTAGGGCCAATGTGGAGGCTTCCGGGACAGGGAGCGGCCAGCCCCAGCCCACCCGCCTCGAACCCATCCCCAACTCCCCCATTCACCAGCTGGAGCCTAACACGAGCAAACCCCTGCCCCCGCCAACCCCTCTCACCGAAGCCAAGAAATTGACGAGGTGAGGCGCACCTCGGCGGACAAACACACCAGCACACTGAAAACCCGTCGCCCGCTTTTCTCGAGGCAGCTGTTGTATCCCTTTTATGTGCCGAGGAAATGCGCGCCGAAACTTCGGATGGTTTGCTTTGTGCTTTTTGCATCTCCCAGGCTCCTCTCTGCCTAACAGAGAGCGCGAAATCTGGAATTACGGCTCCGATCTCCTCCGAAACAAGTAATTAGCTTGAATAATGAGTGCGTCGCCCTGGTCTCAGACTTGGTCTGTGTTACGGTTCCCATTTGGGCTGGTGCTATTTGAAGGATGTGCTGCTTTCTGGGGGGAAAATGTAGGAGAATTCAAGCCAAAAAGTTGCCTTTATTTTATTTTTATTTTTTTTCGTAGTCGGTAAACTTGTTCGGAATGGAATACTACTATACTACACATGCTAAAAATATTTTGCATGGATGGAATACTGTATTTTACAAAATGTGCAGTATAGCATATTATGCTTGGTTTGACCTTTTGATTTCCATTGATGACTGAACAGCTTTAATGCCATTTTATGTGAAATGTCATTTTATTTTATTTTTTTTTTATCATTTTATTTATGCTAATATAGTATTTATTAATATTTTGAATTCTTTGGTTTTTATTTTTTCTTCTTTTTTATTAATTTAATTAATTTCATGACGTTTTACACTAAATTTCATTTTGTTTTTTATTTTTATCATTTTATTTATATACTAATATAATCTTTATTGCTATTTTGAATTCTTTCATTTTTATTTTTTATTCTTTTTATTAATTTAATCAATTTTGTTATTTTTATCATTTTATTCATAGACTAATATAGTATTTGTTCATATTTTGAATTCTTTAGTTTTTATTTCTTCTTTTTTATTAATTTCATTAATTTTATGACATTTTACACTAAATGTCTTTTATCAGTTTATTTATATAGTAATGTAGTTTTTATTAATATTTTACATTTTTTCTTATTTTTTCCTCATTTCAGTAAATTTATGACATTTTAAACTAAATCTCGTTTTATATTATTTGTTTTTATCATTTATTTATGTATTAATATAGTATTGATTAATATTTTGAATTATTTTTTCTTTTATTTTTTCTTTTACTTTTTTATAAATGTTATTAATTTATGACATTTTACACCAAATGTCATTTTATTTTACATTTTATCATTTTGTTTATATACTGATATAGTGTTTATTGTTATTTTGAATTATTTTATTTTATATTTGTTCTTTTAATATATTATTGATGAATATTTTTAATTGTTCTTCTTTTTTCTTAATTTCAGTAATTTTATGACATAAACTAAATCTCATTTTATATTATTTCTTTTTATCATATTATTTATATACTAATATAGTATTGATTAATATTTTGAACTATTTTTTCTTCTTTTTTATAAATGTTATTAACTTCAATATCAACTGATATTTTACACCAAATGTCATTACATTTTTATCATTTTGTTTATATACTAATATAGTGTTTATTATTTTGAAATCTTTTATTTTACGTTTTTTTCTTTTTATATTTTTTCTTCTTTTTTATTAATTTTATCAATTTTTTGACATTTTACACTAAATGTCATTTTTTTTATTTTTATCATTTTATTCATATACTAATATAGTATTGATTAATATTTTGAATTCTTTTATTTTTTTTCTTCTTTTTTTAAAAAAATGTAATTAATATATGACATTGTATACTAAATTTCATTTTATTTTTACCATTTTATTTCTATACTAATATAGTATTGATTAAAATTTCGAATTGTTACATACTTACACACATGTATTCTTTTTAATTAATTTCATTAATTTTATTTTATTAATTGGTTTTATTATTTTATATATATACTAATAATAAAAATATATATTTATAATAATATAAAGTATTTTCTCTTCTTTTTTTTTTTTATGAATTTCATTAATTTCTTATGCATTTCTCATACTTCTTGTTAATTTTTGTTTAATTTCTAATATTTTATTTTCTAATATAACATTTTATTTTATTTAAGCCTTAATTAACAAAATTTGTATTAGTTTTAGTTATATTTAGTTTTAGCCAAGAACAACACTGTACCAAATTACATAATTATGTCAAAAAAGTTTTTATTCATTTCTGAGATTCTTACTGCATACTGCTTGTTTAATTAAACATGCAAATAATGCAATCATGCTAACAATGTAGCATACTACTTTCTGTAACATTCTCATTGCATATTGAGTACCGTTTCATACTTTTTCCAATGTAATATACACTATATTCAGGAAGCTAGTATTCCATTCCGAACGCAGCCGGTGCATCCACATCAGGCAAATAAAAGGGATACTTGAGCTTTTTCCTAACACTGATGTACATGTATGCTTAATGTTACTTTCTGAAGTCCCATATATGAGCTTTGGAAATGGCATTGGAATGCAAATGGGAGCATGTGTCCCCACTGTCGCAGTGCATGCTGGGAGTTGGTGTCTGTCTCTGTGTTGTGTTTTCTGTTTGTGATGGAAGTTATATGACTCATCTGTTATGTAGTGTCTGTTATTGTCCACATTGCATTGGAGAGAATGAATATTTTAATTTTGAATGAATATTTTAACACTTTATATTTGAAAAAAATATTCATTTTCCATAATGTACTGTCTTGCATCTGTGTGAACATGTGAATTACACTGTTTTGGGTTACATATACTCTTTAAATGCAATATTTTCACTCTTTTTCAACAATAAACCTTTGCCTATGGCTTTTGCTCGGCATGTTGTGAGCGGGTGTATTATGCATGTTTTGCTGTCACTGTAGTGGCTGCTCTTGACCCGGGAAGTATCGTCTCATCTGAAGCACCATTACGCGTGTTTCCTTGCATGCTGGTTTGAATGTAAATGAGGTGCAAGTGACGCAGCAAGGTAGACTTGTGCGGAGTTGTCCTCTTTTGTCGTGAGACACTCGTGTGGCTCTCACACACAGTCTATCCGGTTCACTTCATGTCAGGGTGACATTCGGTTCACTTAGCAACTGAACCAGAGTCACTTTTTAATATTCAAGTGGAGTCCTTTCTCATATCCTTTCTGCACAGTGTTCTTGCACATGAGCTTTAGGGGCTCAAAGTACAATTTTAAAATGCTGTTTGTAATTTGAGACTCAGGTTTTGTGAGTTTTAGTCAATATGTGTTTGCTTTGAGGAAATTTATATGCTAATGTGCTCCTAAAGTTGACAAAATTCACTTTTAGTGGATATGCTCATTTAAAATGTACAGTCTGGGAAAATTAGGAAAAATATTGTTTTTACACATTTGTGTCTTGTCTGTGCTCTCTAAAATAAAAATTGGGTTATTTTAACATTTTACTTTTTGATCAACCCAAAGTCATTAGTGATATCAGTGTTTTTTATGACGTTTTACACTAAATGCCATTTTTTAAATTTTTATTATTTTATTTTAATACTAATAGTATTTATTAATATTTAGAATTTTTCCTTTTTTCCTAATTTCAGTAATTTTATGGCATTTTAAACTGAATGTTATTTTTTTAATCATTTTATTTGTATACTTATATAGTATTGATTAATATTTTGAATTGTTTTATTTTTATTTATTTTTTCTTCTTTTTTATACATTTTATTAATTTATGACATTTTACACCAAATGTCATTTTATTTTTAATTTTTATCAATTTATTTATATACTAATATAGCGTTTATTAATATTTTTAATTATTTTCTTTTTATATTTATTCTTCTTTTTTATTAATTTCGTAAATGTTATGACATTTTACACTAAATGTCATTTTTTTTATTTTTAGCATTTCATTTATATACTAATAGTATTTATTAATATATTGAATTTTGTCTTCTTTTTTCCTAATTTCAGTAATTTTACGACATTTTAAACTAAATGCCATTTTTTATCATTTTATTTGTATACTAATATAGTATTGATTAATATTTTGAATTATTTTATTTTTATTTTTTCTTCTTTTTTATACATTTTATTTATTTATGACATTTTACACCAAATGTCATTTTATTTTTAATTTTTATCAATTTATTTATATACTAATATAGTGTTTATTAATATTTTGAATTATTTTCTTTTTATATTTTTTTCTTCTTTTTTATTAATCTTCTTTTTCTTAATTTCATTAATTTATATACTAATATAAAAAATAATATATTTATAATAATATATTTTTACATATGGTATGTGTATGCTCTCTAGAATTAAAATTTGGTTATTTAAACATTTTACTTTTTAATGAACCCAAAGTCAAAATTAACTTTTAACAGATATGCACATTAAAATATACAGTTTGAGAAAAATATATATATTGATTTTTACAAATTTTTGCCGAGTCAAATGCTTGCTAAAACGAGAATTGGGTTTATATATATATATATATATACATACATATATATACATATATATATATATATATATATATATATATATACCTGTACCTGACCTGTAAAAATTTCTAGTTTTAATTAGCGACTTCAGTTGGGTTTTTAAAAATGTAGTTCAGTGCATGAAAAGTTAGATGTGTCATGATCAAACACATCTGTAAAGCATGTTTCCATAAACCTATGATTGAAAAAAAGTACAAGAACGCTGTATGAACAGCCATCAAAATGCATAAAAAATTGCATAATTTAAAGTATTTTTTGCATAGATGCCAATTTGTCTCTAAATAAGTCAAATTTCATATTTGCAGTTCAATTTCAGGTGTGCTGCTTTGAAGGTGTTTAACTTTCATTATCCTATGTCTCAGCACAAGTAGAAGTTACGTTAGTGCTGAACGGGCTGATGCAAATGCTCGATTGAGCGTTAAATTGAGTTGCTGCAGCTCAGGCATCAGGGAGCAAAGCACATTGATTTCATTGGAGATATAAGAGAATAGAGATGAGATTTCAAGCCAAGAATACCAAAGATACAGAAGTTCGAATACACAAGGACAGACTGACTGAAGATATCTGTGCTGATTGTTGCCTTGTCTGGTGGCATGACTTAACTTTTCAAACTACTTTCACACTGGTGTAATAAATTACATATGTATCAGTGAATAGTCTCTGCATAGATGGCACAGTAACACAGTATGAGATGCATATATTCTCAGGAAAAAAAGGTACAAATGTTGTTTCTGGGAAAGTACCCTTTCAAAAGGTACACCTTTGTACTTTATTTACCCCTAAAGGGTGCATATTAATACCTTAAATGTAGCTATTAGTACTTAAATTGTTCATATTAGGAACTTTTAAAAGGGTAACACCCCTTTTGAACCTTGTACCTTTTGCATCTCAAAACATTAGATCTGATTAGCTGGCTTTAAGCAGTTTCAGGAAGCCAGGGGCTACAGGTATTGATTTTTATATATTTCAATTTAATTCCTGAATTTGAATTGTTATAACAAAACGCAGAATTGCAATTCCAATTTGGATGTAAAGACATTAAAATGAACTGAAGTTCAAAGAAATCCATGTGACTGTGACTTTAAAGTTTGAATGTTATTGATTGATAAAATTTGAAATAAAAAGGTAGATGGATTGATGGATGGATGGGTGGAAATACAGGTAGATGATGGATATGTGGGTAGAAAGATGGGTGGATGTGTGGGAGGAAACACAGATAGATAGATATATGGGTAGATGGATGGATGAGAAAGATGGATGGATGGATGAAAAGAGAGATGGATGGTAGATAGAGGACTGGATTGATGGATGGATGGATGGATATACAAGTAAATTATGGATATAAGGATGGATGGATGGATGGAGAAACAGCTGATGGATGGACAAAGATGGATGGATGAGAAGAGAAATAGATGGATGGTGGATTGATGGAAATACAGGTAGATAGTGGATATATTGGTGGATAAATGGATGGATGAATGGATTGATGATGGATGAGAAGAAAGATGGATGGATGGACGAGAAGAGAGATGGATAGATGGTAGATAGAGGACTGGATTGATGAATGGATGATGGATGGATGGATGGATGGATGGATGTATATACAAGTAAAATGGATGAGAAGAGAAATGGATGGATGGATGGATGGATGATGAATGGATTGATGATGGATGAGAAGAAAGATGGATGGATGGACGAGAAGAGAGATGGGTAGATGGAGGACTGGATTGATGGATGGATGATGGATGGATGGATGGATGGATGGACGGATGGATGGATGGATGGATGGATGGATGGATGGATGGAAAATACAAGTAAAATGGATGAGAAGAGAGATGGATGGATGGATGGATGGATGGATGGAAGAGAAGATGGATGATGGATGGATGGATGTATATACAAGTAAAATGGATGAGAAAAGAAATGGATGGATGGATGGATGGATGGATGATGAATGGATAGATGATGGATGAGAAGAAAGATGGATGGATGGACGAGAAGAGAGATGGGTAGATGGAGGACTGGATTGATGAATGGATGATGGATGGATGGATGGATGGATGGATATACAAGTAAAATGGATGAGAAGAGAGATGGATGGATGGATGGATGGATGGAAGAGAAGATGGATGATGGATGGATGGATGTATATACAAGTAAAATGGATGAGAAAAGAAATGGATGGATGGATGGATGATGAATGGATAGATGATGGATGAGAAGAAAGATGGATGGATGGACGAGAAGAGAGATGGGTAGATGGAGGACTGGATTGATGGATGGACGGATGAATGGATGGATGGATGGATGGATATACAAGTAAAATGGATGAGAAAAGAGATGGATGGATGGATGGATGGATGGATGGAAGAGAAGATGGATGATGGATGGATGGATGGATAGACGAGAAGAGAGATGGATAGATGTTAGAGGACTGGATTGATGAATGGAGGATGGATGGAGAAACAGCTGATAGAGGGATGGATGGATGGATGGATAGATGGATAAATGAGAAGAGAGATGGATGGATGGATGGATGGTAGATAGAGGTCTGGATTGATGGATGGATGAGAAGAGAGATGGATAGATGGTAGATAGAGGACTGGACTGATGAATGGATAATGGATGGATGATATACAGGTAAATAGATGTAATGGATGTAAATGGATATACAGGAATGGATGGATGAATGAATGAATGAATGAATGAATGAGGGATGGATTAATGTTAGATAGCGGTCTGGATTGATGGGTGGATATACAGATTAATTATGGATATATAGATGGATGGAGAAACAGCTGATGGATGGACAAACATGGATGGATGAGAAGAGAGATGGACGAATGGATGGATAGATGGATGGATTGATGAAAATACAGGTAGATAATAGATATATGATGGATGGATGGATGGATGGATAGAGAGAGAGATGGATGGATGAATGGATAGATGATGGATGAGAAGATGGATGGATGGACGACAAGAGAGATGGATAGATAGTAGATGGAGGACTGAATTGATGAATGGATGATGGATGGAGAAACAGCTGATAGATGAATAGACGAACAGATAGATAGATGGATGGATGGATGGATGGATGGATGGACGAGAGGAGAGATAGATAGAGATAGTTTAGTTTGAAAATCTCCATCCATCTCTCTTTCCTTCTTTTCTCTAACTTATACTTCTAGATGTTAAACTCTTATTAGGAAGCAGGAAGGAGGCATCAGCCAGCCGTCCCCGTGCTGCAAACGTGGAAGCCCAGACGTCAGTCAGTCAGTCAGTCTGTTAGCATTTCAAGCACACAGCTGAGCTACCTGAACAAAACCTTGCAGCTTATAGAAACTCTGTCCTTGGAATAAACAATGAAATGTTCTGCAATAGCGTAAAGGTGCGTTTGTACTCAGTCTTTTAAAGAGCAGAGCAGTGAGGGAGAAATAAAACGTGTTTCTATAAACGTTGACTGGAGGCTAAATTAATCAGGATTGAAAGCGAGTTCTGGTCCAAAAGACCTTGGAAAGAGCTGGAGGTTGACTACAGCGCAGACGCACACAGCACACTTCACCTTGAGAGAAACACGATTCTGTTTTATGAGCTTCCTGGAAAAATTATATGGAAGAAACTCAAAAGAAGATTTTGTGAAGGAAAAAAAAAGTTAAAGAAACAGAGTTTATCTATCTATCTATCTATCTATCTATCTATCTATCTATCTGTCGTTCCATTTATCTGTCTTTCTATCTGTCGTTCTGTCATTCTATCGTTCTATCTATCATTCGGTCGTTCTATTTATCATTCTATCTATTGTTCTGTATATTGTTCTATGTATTGTTCATATGTTCTTTCTATCATAATTGTTCTGTCTTTCATTGTATCATTCTATCGTTCTATCTATATATTGTTCTATGTATCGTTCTATCTTTTGTTCTATTGTTCTGTCTATTGTTCTCATTCTATCTGTCATTCTGTCGTTCCAGCTATATGACGTTCTATCGCTCTATGGTTCCATCTATTATTCTCTTTTGTTCTGTCATTCTATTTATAGTTCTATTGTTCTAACTATCGTTCTATCGTTCTGTCTTTTCTTCTATTGTTCTATCTATCTGTCATTCTATGTATCATTCTATCTGTTGTTCTGTCATTCCAGCTATACGTCGTTCTATTGCTTTATTCTTCCATCTATCATTCTCTTTTGTTCTATCTATCATTCTATTTATAGTTCTATTGTTCTAACTATCGTTCTGTCTATCTGTCGTTCTATCAATTGTTCTGTTGTTCTGTCTTCTGTTCTTTCTATCGTACTATCTTTTGTTCTCTTTCGTTCTATCATTCTATCTAGCCATTCTATCATTCTTTCTATTGTTCTATCTACAGTTCTATCATTCTATTGTTCTATCTATATATCGTTCTATGTATCATTCTATCTGTTGTTCTGTCATTCCAGCTATACGTCGTTCTATTGCTCTATTCTTCCATATATCATTCTGTCTTTTGTTCTATCTATCGTTCTATTTATAGTTCTGTCATTCTCTCTGTTCTACCTAAATATCTTTTGTGCTTTATATTTTTCTATCTACATATGGTTCTATCGTTTTATCTATCGTTCTGTCATTCCATCTATTGTTCTATGGTTCTATCGTTCCATCTATCTGTTGTTCTATCTATCACTTGTTCTATTGTTCTATCGTTCTATCTTTTGTTCTATCTATCGTTTTATCTATCATTCTATCCTAGTCTTTTGTTCTGTCGTTCATTCTATCACTCTGTTGTTCTATCTATCATTCTGTCGTTCTATCTATCGTTCTATCTGTTGTTCTATCCTTTGTTCTATTGTTCTGTCTATTGTTCTATCATTCTATCTGTCGTTCTGTTGTTCTAGCTATGTAGTTCTATCGCTCTATCATTCCATCTATCATTCTATCTTTTGTTCTATCGTTCTATTTATAGTTCTGTCATTCTGTCTTTTGTTTTATCGTTCTATTTATAGTTTTATCTATCTGTCATGTGTTTTATTGTTCTATCATTCTGTCTTTTGTTCTATCTTTTGTTCTGTTGTTCGTTCTATCATTCTATCATTCTATCTAGCCGGTCTATCATTCTATCGTTCTTTCTGTTGTTCTATCTACACTTTTATCTATTGTTCTATCCATCATTCTATCTTTTGTTCTGTTGTTCTATCTGTCTAAATATTGTTCTACTCTCTCTCTCTATCTGTCATTCTGTTTCTATCATTCTATCTGTCTATAAATATATAGGCTTATTTATTTTGTAAAATATGATAGAAACAGTAATATTGTAAAATTGCATTTAAATCTTTTATGATAAAATACATGTTTTTTTATGTAATATATATTAGAATGAAATTAAGACGTAAAAAAGCATTTATTCAAAATAGAAGTCTTTCAAAACATAATTGCCTTTACTGTAATTTTCTGTCAGTTTAATTGCTAAATAAAAGTATTAATTAAAAAAAATATCTAACTGACCTGGTCTGAGGAGATGAACACTCATCCGTTTCTGTAACAAATAACAAATAACAAGCGAATATTTCCTGTTTAGAATGTCAGTCACTGATTACCATATTCATAACTATGGTATTTACACGATTCTTACCATGGTACCGTTTTGCAAGTGTAATGGATTATTAATATCACTCTGTTCTGGGATGTCATTAAAGAAACGGCAAAAATATGCACACACACACACAATGAAATAAAAAAAAAAACACAAGAGCAGGAATGCTTGAAGGTTTTCAGTACTGAGAAAAGCTGTAGTTTAGCAGAGGTTTTGTAATTCTCTCTATGTCTCTCACTATCTTTCTTTCTGTTTTTTCTTCTATCTCTGTCTTTCTCTCTCTCTCTGTTTTTCTCCTCAGCCCTCCTGAAGGAGAAGAATCACCCGTCACCTCTCCAGACCCCCAGAGACAAGAGTGGTTCGCTCAGTACTTCTCCTTCTGACTTTTGCAGTTAAAGAGCATGTCGACCAAACCAAACGAAAAAAGACAAAAAAAGTGATATATTATTTAACGACACATCCTATCATTTCTTTTTTTTTTTCTCCCCACTGTGAATGGGTTTCTTGTTTTTACAGTGATGATAGGTATGTTTGACATTTCATTTACTGCAGTTTCTATAGAGTGGTGCATACGCTGCTAATTACTATTTGTTAAAAGAGAAAAAAACAACAGTATTGTCTCCTATGTATCTAATTTTAGAATGCCACCGTAATGACTTTGTTACAGCTGCATTATCAATTTTGGTAGGATTAAACTGTTTGTATGGATGTCTCAACACAGATATAATGATGTCTCACTAATTTTAAAATAAATGCATATTTTATATTTATATTACTGGTGTATGCGTAAGAATAAATAACTATTGTGACATTTAATGAAGTGTGTCTGTTATGTGAGTGAACGTTTACCATTCAAGGAACCAAAAGCAACGAACATATGATTTGAAAATGCCTGTATTTTCATATACATCAACACATACTGCTCTGCAACAAGAAAAAAATAAACACTTTTATTGTCATTTGACTTTTTCTTTATACAAGAACAATAACGTCCACAATAACAAATCGATTGGAAATGAGAGGTAAGTTTTTGTGTAGGTTTATTTATTTTTAATTATTTGATATTATAAAAAATGTTTATAATCTGCAGAATGAAACATAAGCTGTTATTAAAACGCTTTTTAAATGTTAATGTTATTGCATAAATGTATAATTCAAATATCTAATTGCTATTTTTGCCGTACTATTTAAAAAGTTATGTATACAAGCTATTTAGAATTTAAATAACAACAATTGATTTTAAGTGCATTATCTGTATAATTTTATAACAAATCTTCATAAAACGTAAGGGACTTTTATACTAGAGCGTACGCAACGTCATCGACCTCCGTATGGCACGTTTTCCGTTCGGTGGGTTGTACCAAGTCCAGAAACGGGGGATGTGGTATTACATACGATATAATTTATCAGCGCCAATATGGACGTAAAAGAGCAAATAAAACGATACATAAGAAAGAAATATTACTTTTATCTTATTATGCTTGGTTCTGATTTAGAGTTTAGAGTTATCGATGCTAGAATTAGAAGTTTGTCTACACGTGCTCCCCTACAGTGCAGGAAGGTTAGGAATAAAGCGCCAAATCTAAAAACACGGACAGGAAGAAACACTTGTATGTCAATGTTGTTAATGTAGGTGATAAAACTGCTGCTCATCCGTCCAGGTATGTCAAATAGAAAACTACAGCGAAGGAAATATTAGTAAGGAATTTTGTTACACTTATAGGTTTCTATTGCTCGTAAAGTTTGCTCAAGAGAGCAATAATCACTACAGAAATGGTTTTAACGCTTGTTGAATGTATTATTATCAAGACCATATGAGCTGTCAAACGGCGTCCTTATTAAACTTTTGTAACTTAGTTCTTGTATAATTAATATTCATGCAATGAGCTCTAATTAATCAAGGGACTGCATTAAACATTTGTAGTTTCATGAAATGATTTGTTACCGTAGGACTATTGAAGTGAAGTGCAAAAAAAGCATCAAATGGGTTATAAAAAGGTGATTAGAAGTGTTAGTTTTAATTTTAAATAAAATTATTTTTAATTTCAACTTTTAGTACCTGCGCAGTAAAGTTTGAAAAATGTATTTTAAGCATTTTCAAATAAAATTGTAAAAAGTAAATATAATAGAAATTATAACACAAAACATTATGTGACATGACATTTAATTCATACCTTTGAACGAACATGATCTACAGATCAGTTAAGCATTATAGAATTATTTTTATCATCATAATTAAAACCTGCAAATATTTGAGATAAATGATGTCAAGAATTTGTATTATAATTATTACAGTTTATTTATGTATAAAACTGAATTAAAATAAAAAGTTGTCTTTGTGATTCTTTTTTTTTTTTTTTTTTTTCTTTCTTTTTTTTAAACTTGTAACAGATTGGTCTTGGCAAATATATACATTATATATATATTTATATTTATATATTTTTTTTATATTTATATATATATATTTATATATATATATATATATATATATATATATATATATATGTGTGTGTGTGTGTGTGTATATTTATTTAGATATATATTTATATATTTTTTATATTTATATATATTTATATATATATATTTTTTATATTTATATATATATATGTGTGTGTATATATATTTATTTATATATATATTTTTTATATTTATATATATTTTTATATATATATATATATATATATATATATATATTTGCCAAGACCAATCAAGTTTAAAAAAAAAAGAAAAAAAAAATCACAAAGACAACTTTTTAATTTAATTCAGTTTTATAAATAAATAAACTAAAATAATTATAATACAAATTCTTGTACAAAATATAATATGTATATATATATATATGCTTCATTAAGTTACTTTTACAAAACCTTGTCTAGTAATCACAAATTACTTGAAACATTGTACATTTGTCAAAAGGTGTGAAAATCCTGAATCAAACACTTAAAAGAATTAAAAATGTTTCTTTATAAATTATTTTTTTCTGAAGAGAGCAAAAAAAAAAAAATTAACAATGTTTCAACTATTAGGGTTTATAAAAGATGAACTATAATTTATGTCCAGACCATCATCTGCTGCTTTCTTACAGAATACTCCATGTCTAAGTGATCCGGTTGAGTCTTCAGATGAATATGATGCTTAGTCCGGATCAGGTGTCCTTCATAGGACTGGCGTTTGAGACTTATGTGATGGAGCACCACAAGAATGACATCCTGCAGATCTTCCAGGAGGCCAGTGAAGATGCTCACCATCCTGTTGTCGTGAATGCCATGACCTTATTCGAAGACAATATGGAGGTTGGAGAGTGTTTCAATGCGTTCCCCAGCCAGGTGCTGCCTATATTTGACAATGCCCTACACAGAGCGGTCCAGACCATCTCTCAGTCTTCGTCACTGCAGGAGAGTTTTAAACTCAAACACAATCTGCATGTTCGTATTTCAGGTAAGCATGTATAAGAACGTCCACTTTTTTACAATGACTCCTGTATAAAGACTCAACAATCAGGATTTTATATAGTTTCTGTGTGTGTTTGTGCAACTTTCTGACCAGCTTGACACAACAACCAATAACACAAATTTGGGTAGTCTTTTTTAAAAAAAACCTATTGGAAATAATTTTTCTATTAGCTTGTATTGCAGAAATTGCACACTTCATTTTTAATTTTAAAAGGTTTTGTGAAAAATACAAGAAAAAAAATGTTTTAATTGTAAATAAAGTAATTCCTAATTTCAGCTGATCTTGAATATCTTTCGTTAAGTAGTTTCAAAACATAATTATTACATTTATATTTATTTTTGACTTATTTTATAAATTACGTAGTAATTAATAAATATTATGTAAGTATTATGTAAGTTATTTGTAAAACGTTCATTATTTAGAATTTAAGTAAATAATTTTTCTAAACTCATTTCCAATCTTGTACTTATACAATAAAGCTTGAGTCTTTTATTAAGTATTATTTTTAAGTATTAACATAATTTAATATGTAATATTTAATAATTAAAGATGTTTATGAAACTTATCATATAATTATTTATGTATGTTATTATAATTATTATTAAAGCTTGAGTCTTTCATTAAGTATTTTCAAAACATATATATATATATATATATATATATATATATATATATATATGGTATTTAATAATTATATAAATATGTAATTATTAAAGATGTTTATAAAATTTATTCTATAATGTAAATTCTTATAATTATTATTGTATTATAACATTAATTATATGTCTTATTATATAACAGTTAAATGTTTATTATATAAATTTAGTAATTTATTAATATGTATAAATTATAAATTAATATTATAATTAAAATTAGAATTAAAGTATAAATTATGTAAATTGTTGTATTTAATGATTTAATATATATAATATTTAATAATATACATATTTAATTATTAAAGCTGCTTATGAAACTTATAATTATTTATAACTATATAATTATGTATATTAATATTATTATACAATAAAGCTTGAATCTTTTAAGTATTAATTTTTTATTGAGTATTAACATAATTTGATATATAATATTTAATAATTAAAGATGTTTATGAAACGTATTATATAATTATTATGTGAATTATTATAATCATTATTAAAGCTCGTCTTTTATTAAGTATTTTATAAAATGTTTATAACATGTATTATAATTATGTAAATGATTGTAATTATTATATTATAACAAATCATGTCTCATTAGTATTAAAGTAAAATGTTTTATTATTTTATAAATTATATAGTACTTAATAAATATTATATAATTGTTAATGTAAATTATGTGTTATTTAATTATTAAAGTTATTTGTAACACTTTCGTTATTTAGAATATAGGTGAATATTTTTTCCCCTATTTATTAATTTCTAAACTCAGCTGATCTTGTATTTATACAATAAAAGCTTAAATCTTTCAGTAAATACATATATGTACATATGTATATAATTTATATATAATATTAAATGTGTATATATATTATAATTATATAATATTTATTTAAAGTTGTTTATACAACTTACATTTTATTTAGAATTTAAGTGTATAATATTTACTTTATGTATTCTAATCTATATTTTAAAATCTCAACTAAAAAATTAGAATCACATCTTTCAATCAGTATTTGAAGTATCAAACCATGATAACATGATTATTTGCTTAGATAAAATATCATTAAAGTGGATATTCAGGTATGTACATATTTATACATTTAACATTTTAAACAAAATAAATGATTATTTACACAATAATTTTATATTTAATCTATTGCATACATTCAGATCAGCTAAGCACCGTTTAGTGTTTGGCATTAACCTGTTAGTAAAAAGGTATTTTTAAAGTGTTACCAACTTGTCCCGGTACTGAAGTGTTTTAAGGCCTGACAGTAATGCTGTATGTGCACTTCAGACTAGAGCATGTGCTGTCAATATTACAGCTCTTGCTGATGAAACTATTACGCCTATTTATGCATAACAGTAAACAATTCTTTTAATTCCAATATGATTATAAGGCTGACTGTTCTCCTTGTGTAACTGAGAGATCTGTGCTGCCATAAAGCTGCAGAGTGCCTCCGACTGCCTGTTTCATTTGCTCTTGAAGGCTCATAGCCTATTAGTTTGTCAATGCAACACAGAGGCTGTTTCCCACTACAGGCAATTAGACCCCAGCGCACGGTGGCAGACAGCTCGTTTGTCCTGCCGTGAACCGTTATCTGTTATCGTGGTCGCTTCCTCTGATCTAGTGTCATATAACCTGCAGGATATGCTGATGTGTTTTTCTCTGTAACAACAATCTCGTTACGTGTCGGCATGTTGGCTCTCTGTGAGTGGGAGCTGGAGGGAGATCAGATGAAGCTTTGTGTGGCTGGTCAGGTGCGAGTGCAAACACTGCATGATGTAACAATAAGATGAGCAATGGCTCTGCAGGAGCGCTATTGATCTGGATCTGAGGAGAGAGGGAGGACGTCTCATGTGAGAGGTCAGACAGACACATGGGCTGTTGGAGGAAAAAACAGCTGAATGAGGCTTTGAAGGAATATTTCATGAAAACTCTGTCAGTATTTACTCGCCCCATGTCACTCCAAACTGTATGCTGTTATATTTTCTGTGGGACGTAAAAGGAGAATGATTGTGATGAATGAATGATTCCTCTGATTGTTTGACTTCAGACTAATAATTTTCAATCAGACTTATGCTTGGTGGCAGAGTTATTATCATTAACTAAAAATAAAACACTATTGTACATTAAAATAAAGCTGAAATCAAATATGAGGAGGAAAAATGTAACAAAATAAATGAAAATAAGCAACGTGGCCTTGGCAACTAACTAACATAAGTTTAAGTGACATGAAAATTATTAAATGGAAATGAATAAAGACTTAATCTGAACTAAACTGAAATTAAAAAAATTAAAACAAAAAACTAAAATATATAAATATAAAAAATATTAACAGCAATAATAAAAATGACAACGGCACATAGCAAAATTAATAAAAATTAAAATGAAATATAAAAAGTAAATGCTATTTTAAAATATTAGTAATACTAGTAAAAACTATTAGTAAACATTATTAGTAGTTCTACTATTATTGGTAGTAATTATAACTGTTAGTAAATATTATTGGTAAGTAGTAATTAAAACTGAGTACATTTTATCTGGAAAAAAAAACTAATAGAAAATGTTAGTAAAAACTAATATTTTACCAATTAGTTAGCAATGTTACAACTAAACACTAAATTTACTAAAATGGAAAAAAGAAAATTTTAAATAAGATTTTCTTAAATAAAATAAATAAATATTAATGAATAAAATAAATAAAAATATTATTAGTATTATTAGTAGTAGTAATTATAACTATTAGTAGTAATTATAACTACTCTGAACGTTATTAGTATTATTAGTAATCGTACTATTATTAGCAATTATAACCATTAGTAAATATTATCTGAAAAAAGTATTGGTGTATATAACAATATAACATATTATTGAACACTAATATTTTACCAATAAATTAGCAATGTTACAACTTTACTGAACTAACATTACTGAACACTAAAATGACTAAAATGGAAATAAATAAAAAAACTTAAACTGAACTAAAACTAAAATAAAAAATAAATTAAAATGAAATAATAAAATATATAAATGTAAAATAATGACAGCAATAATAAAAATGACAACAGCATATAACAAAATGACAAAAAATTAAACTAAAATTAAAATAAAAAATAAAAGAAAAATATGAAAATAAGTGCTATTTTAAAATAGTAATATTAGTATAAACTTTAGAAAATATTAGTATTATCAGTAATCCTACTATTATTAGTAATAATTATAACTATTAGTAAATATTATTAGTAAGTAGAAATTAGCTAATAAATGAGCAATGTTACAACTAACAACAACTAAATAAAAATGACAACAGCCCATAGAATTACTAAAGATTAAGCAAAAATGTAAATGGAAAAAAAAAAGCTGTTTTAAAATAATAGTAATATTAGTAAAAACTAAGTAAATATTATTAGTATTGTATTTTTAGTAACTATAAGTAAATATATAAAGTTAGTAAAAACTAATATTTTACTAATAAATTAGCAATGTTACAATTGGCATTACAAAACACTAAAATTACAAAAATGGACAAATTAAACAAATGAGCAATAATAAAAATGTCACAGGCACATAAAATTGCTTAAAATAAAATGAACAAAATAAAATGAAAAATAAATGTTAGTTTAAAGTATTAGAAATATTTAAAAAATATAAGATGTTAAAATATAAAAAAAAAACATTAGTAATACTAAAAATATAGTATATAAATAAATTATACTAAATATATATATTGGCAATGACATAGCAACACCCTGGCCATTGTGTTGTCGACTTTTGTATGGGTGAAGCGTACCACTCATGCAAATTAACTCATGTAAATGTTACAGGTCTCTAGATGGATGTAGCCAAGACTCGGACTGCTGTAGGGAGTGTGTCAGCAATAATCAGCTGACTGACCTTTCCTGTTCCCTAGATGTTTTATCCCGTTTGTGGACAAAGGAGAGTTATAAATAGCCTGGGCACAGACTCCACTCATAGATCCAGAATGCTGTGAATATGAAAGGGGCTCTGAAAATAGGACATAAATATAGCCATAAAAAGTACACAGACCATTGGTCGTATCACGATGAAAAAGCACGTCATGTGTCTGGATGCTTTCAAGCTTTGGTGAAGGTCATTAGTGAGTAATATTGCGCATCCAGGTGGTGTCTCAGCAAACCTGGTAGATAAAATCGTCTGTTGTCTTCCTGTAATATAAAAGATGACGCGCATTAAAGGTTAGGCAAGGTGAGATAGATAAAATATTGCTATATTGAGAAATGTTATTAAAATATTAAGAATATTATTTAATATTATACATTTAATTTTAATATTATACATTAGACATTTTAAATGCAATGTATTCCTGTGATGGCAATGTTTATGTTAAAACCATGATGCATGTTTTTCATTTACATATACCATGATATAATAATAATAATAATAATAATAATAATAATAATAGTAATAATAATAATAATAATCTTTATTTTCTATACTGCTGTTAAATGTTACTTCTTAAAGCACTTTACAAAAAACTAATAAAACATCAAAATACACCATATAAAAATTATAAAACAAGCAAAAAAGGAACAAAACACTTACAAATAAAATAATATAAAAATTCAGGTAAAAGCTTTCCTAAAGAAATGAGGCAAGATTTAAAAATATTAAAAGAAAATAAAAATAAAAAATATTTTAAAAAATGTTAAAAATTGCCTGCCTTTATATATATATATATATATATATATATATATATATATATATATATATATATATTTATTTATATAATTTTATTTATTTTTTTTTTTTTTTTTTTTACTTCTTTTATTAAGCAAGGGTGCATTAAATTGATCCTAAGTAAAAATATAAGTTTTAACTTTTTTTTTTTTTTTAATGCACCCTTGTTTAATAAAAGAAGCTCTTTCAATCAAAATAAAATAAAATTCTAAACCCAACGTTTTAAATGGTATTTTTTAATTTCTATTTTTACATATAGGTAAAACACTGCGGTAACAATTTACAATAATGTCCCATTAGTTAATGTTAGTTAATGCATTAACTAATATTACTTAGCAATGAGCAATGCAATGTTTTTTTTTTTTTTTTTTTTTTTTTTTTTGTAATATATAAGATATAAAAGATCAAATATAAATTTTTGTAATATAAAATATATGTATAAATATTTGTAATATATAAATATAAATGTATTTACTGTCATTTTTGATCAATTTAATGCACCCTTTCTTAAAAGAAGCTTTCAATAAAAAATAAAATAAAATAAAATATTAAAATTTTAAATGGTGTTTTTTCTTTCTATTTTTACATCTAGGTAAAACCTTATGGTAACACTTTACAATAATGTCCCATTAGTTAATGTTAGTTAATGCATCACAGATATAAAAATACAAATATTAATAGTTTAGGCTTAGGCCCATTAAATATTATTAAAAGATACTACATTTCATTTTAATAATGTATTAGTAACTTTTGGAATTAACATTAAGATTAATATGCTTTAGAAGTATGTTTCATTGCTATTTCATGTTAACTAATATAATTAACTAATGTTAATAAAACAGAACCATATTATAAAATGCAAAGAGACTAACATTTTATTAGCATATGAAAAATTGTAATGCATGAAAAGTGGAAATTTCTGTGCAAACTTTTTTTTTTTATACAAGTACAAACTTGAATACAGTTTATGCTGCAGAAATTTAAAACAGAGATGCTGTTATTTTTAAAAATAGCAGTTTCTTTCTATGGAAATAGTTCTCTCTGGAATTTTGTAATGGATTTGAGATTGTGTTTTGTGCTTTTAAAAAACTTTGTGTTCTTGTCTAATGATGCAATCTGTTTAGAAAACACAATGGTCTAAATCCTTAAAATCAGTGCAGTTTTCACAATATATCATGAATATTCAGTGTTTTGCCCAGCCCTAATCTGCTTATCTAAAAACAGCAGACTGACATAGACAGGAAGAGAGTGAAGATTGTTTTAGATGACGTGTAGGTTGAGAGGGGAGGCTTGCGTTTGATCCCTGAGGTATGTGGGATGGATCGTATTGCATTGTGGCGAAGCCAAGTGCTTTTCTCTCACGTCCTGCAGGAGATGATTGCCGTCACCTGTAATTACACGCTCTTCATCCGTAGCCCTGCATACGTGACTCATCTGAATAAACACTTTACTCAAACCCATTTTCTCCGCAGCCATTGCAGTGTCTGTGGTTAGAGGGGAAAGAATGAATGCAGCTCTATTTAACTCTGGCGTTTTTGATTCTTCTTTCTTTTATGTTTTTCTATGATGCAACCGTGACGGGCCAGGTCATATTCAAATATTGAATGTGCTCCGGGTTGATTCATTATGCAAGAAAGTGCAAGAGACTGTAATTCAGCTTTAGAACTTTTCATGAATGAATATGCAGCGCCATCTCGCGGTAGAAGACGTAACATCTTAAAAAGGAGCTCTTGAAAGCTGTGGTGGAATAACACTGACACCAAGTGGTTAATATGATGCATGCTTAAAATAAACTCAAAATAAAAATGGCTTTTTTTCCCATGCTACACTTTTGCAGGTTTGCCTATGTGTCCTGAGCTGACCAGAGATCACATTCCTAAAGCTAGAGACGTGGGCCACTTCCTGTCCGTCACGGGTACGGTCATTCGCACTAGTGTGACCAAAGTGCTGGAGTATGAGAGGGACTACATGTGCAATAAATGCAGGCACGTGTTCTCCGTGCAGGCTTCGTTTGAGCAGTTTTACTCCTTTGCTCCACCCACCAGCTGCCCCAACGAGGATGGATGCAATTCTTTCAAATTCACCTGCTTGTCTGGAAGTGACGCCCCTCCGGCCACCTGCAAGGACTACCAGGAGATCAAAATCCAAGAGCAGGTGAGATGATGTTTATACAGCCTGAGCAACCTCGTGCTAAAGTAATACTTCAGTTCAGCCCTCTTCCAAAAGAGGGTTAGTGATTCCCATTTTGTGTGCCATCCAGTCAATGGTCTGTGGGATCTCAAATTATAATAATAATAATAATAATAATAATAATAATAATAATAATAATAAAAATAACTATAATAAAAAAAATTAAAAGTATATAAATTTTTTACAATAACATGTAAGTAATAATAAAATAAAATATAATTAATTATATAATTGTATATTAATAATTAATCAATTAAAAAAATTATTATTTTAAAATTGTGTTTTATTAAAATTTAAATGTAATTATAAAAAATACAATTAAATATACATACAATTTTAAATTAATAATTGTAACTAAAATTTATATAAATGTAGGGCTGGGCAATACGGCCAAAAATTATCACGATAATTTTTTTTCATATCAGTCAATATCTATAATTATCACATTTCTTTCAAGTTTAAAGGAAGATATTTGCTACAGTGTGAAAGTTGTAAAAACCAGACGGTTAAATGTGGCTTCAAAATATTCTTTATGGTCAGAACATTACTTGAATTCTTCACACTTTTTCCAGTCATTTTTCCTTAACAAAATAAATATCTTAATAGAAAAAAATTTTTTCTTTGTTTTGCATCTTTTAATGAGTAATGTTGCTTAAAATCAAGAAACAGGTTTGTGTTACCTGATAATATTAATAATAATATAACTTTTTGTCTCTTAGAAATACACATTTGATAGTATCTTGACTGTTATGATAATAACAGTTAAAACTACAAATATAGCACCTCAAAACCATGGTAAAAATGTAATATGCTTCCTAGGTATTTGCATGAAAATAGTAACTTAGTCTAATTATATTTAGTATAAATGCATAAACGCTATAGCTTAATAACAGAAAAACTGTAATTATATTCCATTACTCCTTCAATGCATTTAATACACGTCTACATAATAAAATGTCTAATATAATAAAATTCGACACAAATATACCCACATTTCTGACAGAATACCACTGTGCAGTTAGTGCTACTACAGTAAATCTATGGTAAATGATGGCAATTTGTAGATTTAAAAACCTTCGTTGCACACAGTGTTTCTCCTGGTTGTCAGCGCTGTTTCATCTGGCTATAAACCGAGTCATCTGTGTTCCTCACTGAACTCAAGCGCTTCACACTGGCGCTGTTTAGTGACCGAGACTGATTATCCACGAGTGAATGCACCTGCTCTAATAAGTTCGCGCCGTGCCGTCGTTTGAACTTTGATCCGAGCTGATAAACGGTCTGAGTGGCGCGCTTTGACTAACGCTCTTTTGTTCTGTCTTTGCCGCATAAACATTATATTGAACATTTATCGAACTTATCGTTTAGCGAGGAAATTCATATGGCGCGTTAATTATCGTTATCGATTTATCGCCCAGCCCTATGTAAAAAGTGTAAAATTGTAAAAGCATTTACAAAAAAAGAGCTAAACGACATGTTTATTTTTTGCATGGCAAAATCTGACAGAGCACCTTCACCCACAGGTCCAGAAACTGTCGGTGGGCAGTATCCCTCGATCCATGCTCATCATCCTGGAGGACGACCTTGTGGACAGCTGCAAATCAGGTAAATGCTGAGTACTGGTGGAAATAGAGTCTTGTCACAGTGCAGGACTGAAATCTCTATCACTTAATTGTGAATCTACACTTAAAATGAATATAAAATGAAATTAATATATAAATATATGGGTGGTTGACAAATAAAAATTGGACTGTGTCCTATGGTGTGACAGCAAAAATGTACAAAAAAAAAACCGTAACATCCAAATAACATGAGGAAAATGTATCTGCATTATTACAGTTACAAATAGCATGAGAGAGGTTTATCTTCAGTGTTAGTGGTATTTTTTTTTTTTCTTTATTTTTTTACATTTTTCCATCACACCACAGGACACACTGATACATCAACTACCCCAGACAAAAAGAGTATTATTGTGAAATATTATTGCAATTTTAAAATAGTGATTTTGTATTTTAATATACTTTAAAATAGAATTTATTCCTGTGATGCAAAGCTGAATTTTCAGCATTATTACTCCAGTATTCAGTGTCACATGAAATCATTCTAATAAGCTTTTATAAATCAATGTTGGAAGCATTTGTGCTGCTTAATAATTTTTGGAACCTGTGATACTTTTTCCAGGATTCTTTGAATAAAATGTTAAAAAGAACAGAATTTATTTATTTATTTGTAACAGGAATCTTTTGTAACAATATACGCTACCGTTCAAAGTTGACTTTTGTCTTTGCTATCAATTGTTAGAAAAGATTTCTATTTTGAATAAATGCTGTTCTTTTTAACCTTTTATTCATCAAAGAATCCTGGAAAAAGAATCACAGGTTCCAACAAATATTAAGCAGCACAACTGTTTCCAAAATTGATAATAAATCAGCATATTAGAATGATTTCTGAAGGATCATGTGACACTTAAGACTGGAGTAATGATGCTGAAAATTCAGCTTTGCATCACAGAAATAAATAATGTTTTAAAGTATATTAAAATAGAAAAATGTTATTTTAAATTGCAATAATATTTCATAAAATTACTACTTTCTGTATTTTTGATCAGATAAATGGAACATTGATGAGCTATATACTATATGAGATATATACTATAGTATATATGTATACTAGTGTATATATATATACTATACTGTTATATATATAACAGTTCTTTCTGGTCCTCGAATCCGATTGGCTGAGAGGAATGCGATATTCTGGTGGTATATCAACTCCAACCATTTCACCATTTGTATTACTTGCAGTATTTCTCACAGCGATTGTCATGGCGACCGCCCAAATCCACTATAATTTTTTAAATATTACTGTTTTTGTCACGGAATGTAGTTTCTTAGGCGAGAATGTACTTTAGACTTCACATGTGGTTTGTTAATAAATAGAATGTTTATTTTGAAAATTTTCTTTGATGTTTTTGGAGATGTGAGCTCAAGGGTGTCAGCGGCCGTTCAGTACTCATAAACCAACCAAGAGCAGCCTTACCTCGGCCAGTTCTTCTGGAATTTGCCGCTGGCAAATTATATATTTTATTGAATGTGTGTGAGTGTGTGTAAACATATTCATGTTCATTTTTTAAACCCAGTGTATTTTTTTTTTTTTTTTTTTTTTTTTTGCTGATATAATAATAGTAACATTCCTCAGGGCAACATCATGTGTCTTTTTCCCTCATATAATGCTGTCATGTGTTTTTCTCGCAGGCGATGACATCACTGTGTATGGAGTTGTGTGTCAGCGCTGGAAGCCGATGTTTCTGGATTGCCGCTGTGATGTGGAGATCGTGTTGAAAGCGAACTATATCGAGGTCAATAATGAGCAGTCCACCACAGCACTGGTGCTGGAAGACATTCAGAAGGAGTTTGAAGATTTCTGGGACAGTCACAAACACGACCCCATTGCTGGTACACAATTGGTGTCTTTTAAAAACATTGAATCTGGGAAGCCCAGTCTAGTAGTACAAAGAAACAACATGGCATTTTTAATACTATGTCTGCTCAGCATTTAAAAGATTTCTCTCTTTCTTATTGCTGTCCAAACTCAATTATAATCCCTGTAGAGGAAGTTCAGTTGATTAGGTGCATGTACAGTAATCTGTTGCCAGTGGTGTTTGCTAAGGCACACTATCTGTATTAGGCTACTGTTGCTCATAGGGTTATTGGGTTAGGGATTTGAACACATCCCTAACTGCAAGTATTAAACTTTGGCATGTAACTCGTCCTGTATCGTTTGTGCAGTGAACATGAATAATACTTCACATGATGGATGTTAGAGAAAAACAGAGAAAACATATAGCTGCTAAAAGCAATTACTGGGGTTCAAGAGCTTTAAGGCATATGAAGTACATATGAAAAAAAGACTGTAACCACCTAAATCAGTGATTTAAAAACACAAACCCAGGTAATTTACCTTATAAATATTATGTTTTTTTAATGGTTATGACTGTTATAGCACCAGCTGTGGTCCGATCTTGTTAAAACTTTGCATGCTTGTTTAGAATCACCTGCCGCATATGCTCAAGCAGGATTCATGACATTTTGAGTTTTCCTTTAGGAAAACCTTGTAGGATTTTGGGTAAATTTGAACAGGCCCCTTTTCTAAATGATCCCGTCATGCCTTCCCAGAGGGTAAATTTCAACTTTTTTTTTTTTTATAATTATTGACCTAGAGAGTCTGGAGAATTGTACTGCAGTGTTTTTTCCAGTTTTCAAAAGTAGGTTTTTCACATTTTTCTCAATCATTTAACAAATTATTTGATTGACAGCAGTGGTTCTAGAGGCAAAGTTGTCTGGAATGAGGAGGTCTATCGTATGATACAAATATCGTGGATATGTGCGAAAAACCACGCAACGTACAATTGTTTACACCCTTGAAAAATGCCATACCGCCCCCCCAGTGGCTGATTTCTTTCACATTTCTCACAGACCTTTGGGGCCATGAACCAAACAGGCCCACTGAGTTTTGTTCCGATCAGCTTCCGTTAACCTCGTCTAATGGGTGCTCAAACTTCATCAGCCAATGGCAGACATGTGTTTTTTTTTTTTTTTTTTTTTTTTTTTTTTTTAGATATGTAAATGTCCTTATAGACATTTGTGGCACTTTGGACCAAGGCCGTGCACAGTGATTTTCATGTTGATAGAAATGGCTATACCTACACAACCATTTGTCCTATGTTTTTTTTTCCCTCTTGAGGTTCTGTGACCTCAGATTGAGCTCTTGCATAAGTGTTCTAAGTTTGGCGGAGATACCTCATTCTGTTCAGGAGTTAAAGGAACACTCCACTTTTTTTTGAGAATAGGCTCATTGTCCAACTCCCCTGGAGTTAAACAGTTGAGTTTTACCGTTTTCAAATCCATCTCCGGGGCTGGCGGTAGCACTTTTAGCATAGCTTAGCGTAGATCATTGTATCTGATTAGACTGATAGCATCTCACTCAAAAATGACCATATATACTTATGATATTTTTTCGATTTAACACTTGACTCTTCTGTAGTTACATCGTGTACTAAGACTGACGGAAAATGAAAAGTTGTGATTTTCTAGGCTGATATGACCAGGAACTATACTCTCATTCTGGCGTAATGATCAAGGAACTTTGCTGCCGTATCATGGGTGCAGCAGGCGCAATGATATTACACAGTGCCTGAAAGTGACCGGGACTAAGTTCATGTAGATGCAGAGTTGTGCCTCCTGCAGCCATGGTACGGCAGCAAAGTTCCTTGATCATTACGCCAGAATGAGAATATAGTTCCTAGACATATTGGCCAAGAAAATCGCAACTTTTAATTTTTCGTCCGTCTTTGTACACGATGTAACTACAGAAGAGTCAAGTTTTAAACAGGAAAAATATCGAAAATCTAATCAGATTCAATTGTCTATGCTAAGCTATGCTAGAAGTGCTACCGCCAGACCCGGAGATCGGCTGGAGATGGATTCGAAAACAGTAAAACTCAACTGTTTAGCTCTAGGGGAGTTGGAAAATGAGCCTATTTTTAAAAAAAGTGAAGTGTTCCTTTAAAGGCATTTTACTAAAAGTGGCCCCGCCCCAGCGATTTTCATGTGTTTTTAGGACAAATGGTTGCATAGGTATAGCCATTTTTATGTTTTTAACCCTCTTGAGGTCCTTTGCCTTACGTATGTGTTTTGAGTTTGGTGACGATATCTCATTTCGTTCAGGAGTTAAGGGCATTTTACTAAAAGTGGCCCTGCCCCTTTCAATTGTTTTGGCGTCCCTTTGCGATAGTGAGTTGAAAGTTTGAACTTTTTTTGATAATTATTGACTCTCCAGAGAATCTTTCTGCACTGGTTTGTTTCAGATCGGGTGAAAAACCTAGGACTAGTTCAAAATTTTTAGGTAAAATTTCGCGACTGACAGTTTAAGCACTATGAACAATTTTACTTTTGATTGCTGTAGTGCCCTCCCGTTAGGCTGACTGGGGTGAGTCTTGGTGACATTGTTGGCGGTGTGAGTACTACCATCCCTCCAAGTTTCAAGTCTCAGTGGCTTACGGTTTGGTCTGCCTGATCAGTTTTATGTGGAGATTGCTGATCCTTGGCCATTCTAACAATTACAATAGGGAATAAAAACATAGGGAACAACCTAGTAATGCTCAAGCAACTGCTTAGAGGACCTTAACAGCCACCCAGAACATTTTAGCAAACTCCCAGAACACCAAAACGCCTTGGCAACATCCCAGTCAACCCTAGCAGCCAATCATAATGTAAAAAGAACCCATGGGATTCAGTGTGGGTTTATGAATCATAAAATCCGTCTCTCTTATTCTTTCTCTCTCTCTTTCTCTTGACATTCCGAAGGCAGGAATGAGATCTTGATGAGTCTTTGCCCTCAGGTGTTCGGCATGTACGTCGTCAAGCTGGCTGTTGCTATGGTTTTGGCAGGTGGGGTACAGAGAATAGATGCGTCTGGAACCAAGGTGAGAGGTATGCGTTCACATTGCACATAATGGTCAGTCAGACATTTGGAGTTATTGTGAAACAAAGTTCAGAGATGTGCTTGAAAAGTGTATTGCTCTTGTGAATAGCTCTGACTCAAAGTATGCGCTCTATTTAGGAGAGTCTCATCTGTTGCTCGTGGGCGATCCGGGCACTGGGAAGTCACAGTTTCTGAAATACGCAGCTAAGATTACACCACGCTCTGTGCTCACCGCAGGAATCGGATCTACTAATGCAGGTTCCACACGTTCTTCTGAACCACACTGCACTGGCTCATTAACATTCAAAATAAGCACAAAGTTCTTAAAGGGATAGTTCACCCAAAAATGAAAATTCTCTCATTAATTACTCGCCCTCATGTCGTTCCAAACCCGTAAGACTTTCAATCATTTTTGGAACACAAATTAAGATATTTTTGATCAAATCAGAGAGCTTTCTTAACCTGCATAGGCAGCAATGGTGGATTTTTGGGTGAACTGTCTCTTTAAATATTATTCTACTGTGCAGTAAGCATCATTGTTTGTATCATTGTGAAATGCTGGTCAGGTCTGACAGTGGCGGCTGTTAAGGACTCTGGAGAGTGGCATCTGGAGGCAGGAGCCCTTGTTCTCTCTGATGGAGGTCTGTGCTGCATCGATGAGTTCAACAGCATCAAAGAGCATGACCGCACCAGCATCCACGAGGCCATGGAGCAACAAACCATCAGTGTGGCCAAAGCTGGGTGAGTGCCTGAGTCATATATGACTAGAGGGGGAAAACCCAGTTTTTTTTTTTATTAACCAAAAGTTGTGAGCATCACATTAAATGTCCTTAAATGTTCTTCTTTTGTAGAATGGTGTGCAAACTAGACACAAGGACCACCATTCTGGCAGCTACTAACCCAAAGGGGCAGTATGACCCTAATGTGTCAGTTTCTGTGAACGTGGCCCTCGCCAGCCCCCTCCTGAGTCGCTTTGACCTCGTACTGGTTCTGCTGGATACTAAAAACCCAGAATGGGACAAAATAATCTCCTCTTTCATCCTACAGAATAAAGGTTTGTCCCAGAGAAGAATCTTATGTTTTGTCAAAACCTTATTAGGGGTCTTCAGAGGACGTGTATATATTTTATATTACGCTTACGTTATAGTACACTACCAGTCAAAAGTTTTCAAACAGTAAGATTTTTAATGTTTTTTAAAGAAGTCTCTTCTGCTCACCAAGCCTGCATTTATTTAATTCAAAATACAGGAAAAGCAGTAATATTGTGAAGTATTTTTACTATTTAAAATAACTGTTTTCTATTTTAATATATTTTTAGGCATAATTTATTCCTGTGATCAAAGATAAATTTTCAGCATCATTACTCCAGTCTTACTCCATGTCACATAATCCATCAGAAATCATTCTAATATGCTGATTTGTTGTTCAAGAAACGTTTATTATTAATATTATTAATATTAATATTTAATATTAATATTTAAAACAGTTGAATACATTTTTTCAGGATTCTTGGATGAATAGAAAGATCCAAAGATAAGCATTTATTTGAAATAAAAAGCTTTTGTAATATTTTCCATTATACCATTCAAAAGCCTGAAGTCAGTATAATTCTTTTAATAGAAATTAATACTTTTATTCAGCAAGGATGCGTTAAATTGATCAAATGTGTTAATAAAGACATTTATAATGTTACAAAACTTTCTATTCATTAAAGAAACCTAAAAAAAATTATACTCAGCTGTTTTCAACATAATAATAATAATAATAATTATTATTATTTTATAAGCAACAAATCATAACATTAGAATATTTCTGAAGGATCATGTGTCTGATGCTAAAAATTCAGCTATGAAATCACAGGAATAAAATGTTAAAATATATTCAAATAGAAAACAGTTATTTTAAATAGTAAAATATTTCATAATTTTACTGTTTTTGCTGTACTTTTAATCAAATAAATGCAGGTTGAGCAGAAGAGACTTCTTCAAAAAAAAAAAAAATTTTTTTTGACTTTATACTATATTTTATTTTATTTTTTTTATTTTAATTTATTATTTGTCTTTATAAATTATTATTTATATATAATATTTCTATATTGATTTAAATAATTTAATATTCTTAATACTATTCTTAATATATTAATACTTAATTTAATACTATATGTATTCTTTGTAGAAATGAAATATTTTCCAGATCATATTTGATGCATATTTTTATTTTTTTATTTTATTTATTTTTTTTGCACTACAAGTGTGTCTTGTAGCTGCCTTTGCATTTCTAGGTCATCCCTACAAAATATCCTTTGAGTCATGTCCTGATTCCATGAATATATTTTTTGACACAATTTTAGTACCTGACGCATATAGTATGTTTTTGTTGTACATGGCATACAAAAAAATGTTGCTGTTTTTTTTAGTCATCTGATGTGTTTTATCCAGCCTGACTGCTGGTTGGTGCTTCCCTCATGGGATTTGTTGCTTGTTCAGTCTTCGTTTTTTCCCGAGTGATGCCACTTTGATAGAAAAACCTGTCCCCTCGAGGGCTGGATCACCCTTCATTTGGTTGAGAATCTCTTTGATACTCACTAGAAGTTAATGGTGAAGCCTTACCATTTGTTGCATATTTATAAAATATTCATCTTAACATCTCTCAGCTCTCTTCCCTCATGTTTTTATCCCACAGGAGCTCCGACTGAGTCTTCATGTTTATGGAGTATGGAGAAGATGAGGGCCTATTTCTGCCTGATCAAGACTCTTAAGCCTTGTATAACACAGGAAGCAAACACCATCCTAAGCCGCTACTATCAGCTGCAGAGACAGAGCGACAGCCGTAACGCCGCCCGGACGACCATCCGCATGCTGGAGAGTCTCAGCCGCCTCGCTGAGGGTCAGATGCTCATAATATATAACATGCAGCATAATGTTTGATTTTCCTCCCTCTGCTTTTCTATAGAATTTCATTTGTTATGTGCTAAAACTGATGCCCACCTGACTGTCTCTCTGTGCGTTTCAGCTCATGCCAGGCTGATGTTTAGAGAGACGGTGACAGTAGAGGACGCTGTTGTTGTGGTGTCTGTTATGGAGTGCTCCATGCAGGTCTGTTTATTGCTACTGTCAACCAGAAGCTATATTAAATTGTTGAGAACTGGATAAGTATATTACTGGTGTTTGCCTCAGGGAGGAGCTCTACTTGGAAATGTGAATGCTCTGCACACCTCTTTTCCTGATGACCCCTGTGAACAGTATAAAACACAGTGTGAGATTGTGCTGGAGAGGCTGGGATTGACTGATATCCTTCACAAAGAGCTGCAAAGACTTTCAAGGTAAAACTATGATAACTATGACTATGAAATGATAAATGTAATTTTTATATAAATGATATATAATTATATATATAATATGACATGTTTTTTAAGTTTTGATTTATATTACTAATTACATACAATTGTAGAAAAATATTGTAGAACAAAAACTAATAATCCTAACTACAAAATTTATTTATATATATATATATATATATATATACATACACGTGTGTGTACTGTGTAATTATTTTGTATATATGACTACAAACACATTTATGTATATATTTAAGAAATATTTACAAGTATGTAATTATCATTTTTAATTTACATAAAAATATTTTGAACATAACATATTTTTCTTAAATATATACATTAATTTGTGAGTACTTGTATATACATAATAATTACACACAGTAGACACACATACATTAGGCAAACTTAAACTTCTTATTTTTATATGCAATTAATCATTTGACAGTCCTAAAGCATATATATATATATATATATATATATAAAATTTTGTAGTTAGGATTATTAGTTTTTGTTCTACAATATTTTTTTACAATTGTATGTAATTAGTAATATAAATCAAAACTTAAAAAACATGTAATATTAATATAATATTGTTTTTATAATAATAAATAAATATGAGTCAAATGTGTATTTAATCTGAATATCAATATGAACATAATTTTGAATAATATTAATATATTAGTTTCATTATTGAAATATGTGTGTATTTGTACGTTTTAATTATAGAAGCCTCTTTCTGCTACTGAATAAAAAATAAAAAAGGTCTTTTTGTTGCAGTTGCGAGTTCTCGCAATTATAACTTTCTTTCTCATAATTGAGTTGGCTTTTTTTTCTCAGAATTGCTAGATATAAACTTTTTTTTATAGTTATAAGCCCAATACTGAGAGGGGAAAAAGACCAACATTTTCTCGGAATTGCGACTTTATATGTCACAATTCTGACTTAAAAACTTGCAACTGCATGTTATGAAGTTAGAATTGCAAGACAGAAATGATGTAACAAAAAGATAGAAGCTAAGTAACATGAAGATAGAAAAAAAAGTGAAATATAAACTCACAATTCTTACTTTTTCTTGCAATTCTGACTTTTTTTGAGTTATAAAGTCCAATTCTGAGGGGAAAAAATACTTTTTGTCTTGAAATTCCAACTTTATATCTCACAATTGCAAGTTTATATCTCACAATTCTGAGAAAAAAGTCAGAATTGTGAGTTTGCATTGCAATTCTGAGAAAAAAAAAAAAGTCCAAATTGCAAGATGTAAACTCTAACTTGTGAGAAAGAGTCAGAATTGTGAGATACAAAGCCGCAATTACCTTTTTTTTGTTTTTTATTCAGTGGTGGAAAGGGGCTTCCATATTGTAAAGCACATAGAAAGCTTGCGTAAAATTCATCTGAGCACTTCAAAAATCTGAGATTCCTCTTAAGAACAGCTTTTGTGTTCCTCTTCAGGCTAAAGAACAGAAGACCGGGCTCCCCTAAAGGAACCGAACCACGTAGTGGCCACACCAGCGAGCATCCAGCTGGTCAAAATCACAGTAATGTTGAGGTGACCACTGATTCAGACCCTAGCCTGGACTGGTTCCACTCCTTATCCAGCCCAACTGGTACCGGCTCCGTCGTTCACACCTCCCCCGTCATCACCTCCACACAGAACGCTGCCACCACCATCACCACACTGGGCACGACGGTGTTGCCTAGCAACAACTGTTCCATACGCCGCAAGGGCTCTGTGTGGGAGAAGGATGAGGATTCATCCGTGGTTGAGGCTGTTGTGGAAAAGGGCTCCAAAAAGCTCAGAGCCAAACGGCTGAAAGAGATGAAAGCATCCCTCCTGCTGAACGAGGAAAGAGCTGTAGAAGAGATGGGTGATGATTTCGAGATGTTCTCCCACAGTACACCCAAGACAGGAAAGAAACCTTCAAAAAGGAAAAACACAGACCAGGAGGCAGATTTCAGAGCTGAGAGCGGTGAGGATTTACGTAGCAAACTTACGAACTTCACATTCAAGCCCAGAGAGAGAATGACTCACACCGATCAGCCGGTGCATGAGGGGGCGAAACCTAATGCACCTCAGGTGCCAGAAAAACAGGCCGAAAGAGGGAACCTGTCAAACTCACGTCCCCCAGCAGAGGGCAGCAGAGCTAATAAGAAACCCCGGTTAGGAACTCACAATAAAACCAAAGAAATTTCCTCTGAGGTCTTGAATGATGAGAGCACCGGGACGTCTGAGGACACCGAACATCAACAACAGCTGGTGTCCAGACTCAACAGCCTCTCTCCAGGTGAGAATAATGGCAACACTAATAAACACCCACCGATGACAGACCTCCCAAAGGCAAAGGTGGCCGGTTCGACTCTGGCCATGCTTTCCAGGTTCTCTTTTACGGGGTCATCTGAGGAAAAGACTGGAGATAAAACAGTCCCAGTACCACAAGTGGCCATAAACGGCAGTACAAACAAAGTGCCAGCAAACTCAGTTTCTGCAGAGCAGGAGAACACAAGAACACAGGCCGGGAAAAATATAACCACTGATGTGAAGACCACCACAATGCAGAGGGGCAATGCGAGGACAGAACAGGAAGAAGTGGGAGAGAACGCTACAAAGAAGAGGAGATGTTTTGAATTGGGCTCCGGAGGCCCCGCAGGACTCCTCAAAGGTTTTTCGCTGTTCAGCTCGTCTGTCATAGACGATGAAGATTTAGATGCTGACTGGAACTGATGCAACAGGAGATGTTTGTTGTGTGTTAGCAGTATATATAAATTTTATGTTTATTTTTCATTTAAATGCAGTGTGGTGTGTTTTAATGGCTGCCAAACTGATTCTGATGTCACAGTAAAAAGAGTCTCTATTTGCACGTTTGTTTTTGTTTTAGTAAATATCAATTACATTTTGTATGTCTGTTTTTGTTTTCTCAGTAATTTTTTATATATAGTTACATTCACATTTACTGTACATAACACTTTTTTTTCTTGCGAAAGCGGCATATGAACTTGCAATTCTGATTTTTTTTTTTTTTTTTTTTCTTCCCCCATGCAAATGCGGCATGTAAACTTTAAATTCTGACTTCTTTTTTTCTTGCAATTACGGCATATAAACAAGCAATTCTGACTTTTTTTTTTTTTGCAATTGCAGCACAAACTCGCAGTTCTGACTTTTTTCGTACGAATGCGGCACATAAACTCGCAATTCTGACTTTTTTCTTACAATTGCAGCATAAACTTGCAATTCTGACTTTTTTCTCACAATTACGGCATATAAACAAGCAATTCTGACTTTTGTTTTCTTGCCAATGTGACACAAACTCACAATTCCGACTTTTTTCTTGCCAATTCGACACAAACTCGCAATTCTGGCTTTTTTCTTGCCAATGCGACAAACTCGCAATTCTGACTTTTTTCTCACAACTGCAACACAAACTTGCAATTCTGACTTTTTTCTCGCAATAGCAGCATATGAACTCACAATTCAGACTTTTTACCCGCAATTGCGCTGTATAAACTCGCAGTTCTGACTTTTTTTCTCAGAAATGTGAGATATAAACTCTTGCTATTGCTAGTTAAAGTTCAATTCTGAGGGGAAAAAGTTTATATCTCACAGTTCTGTCTTAATAACTTGCCTGTTATAAAGTCAGAATAACAAGATATAAACTCGCAATTCTGAATATAAAAAAAAAGTCAGAATTGTGTGATTAAAAAGTTGCAATTAACCTTTTTTGTTTATTCAGTGGCGGAATGGGTTTCCATATTTTATTGCAATTTATCATCTAAAAAAAAAAAATGCAATTTCCCTGATTTTTTTAAATAGGATTTATGTAAATTCAATTATTATGATTTTGTCTTTTTTCCCCCCACAGGGCTAATTTTTTTACTAAATGAAAGGGCGAATGCTATTTTCACCCCTACAATCCACTTATGTACCAAAACCTGAAGTTTAATTTTACAAGACAAATTTTAATTCTCCCTCCAACACTTGAATCCAGCATAATTAAGATTTCTGTTATGATTGCATTGCCACTGTTTCTGCTGAATACCAAATTGGTTTGTTCATTTTCCTCATGGCTCTAACCTCAAAACCACATGATTTATGAATTACCCTTTTTCCAGCTTATTATTCATAAAAAAAAAAAAATCTGTGTGGACTAGGGGCCCTAAATTAGTCTCGTTTGTTTCAGAAAAGCGAGCACAATCCTTTTCCCACTTTAAGTAAACCACCAATTCTAAATGTACAGTAAAACAGTTAGATAATGAAGCCGGTTACAGTTAACGACCTAACAGTGCATGTTTAATTGCCGTGCAGTAATTTGTTGTTCAACAATAGTTGTATTTGGCCAGCAAAAATAAAGCCAGGCCCATGCAAAGCTAAATAACCATCAAAACAGATGCTTAGTGGATGCTGTAAGAGATGTTTTCAGGCTTGAACAATTTACCCCTTGGGAACAATGAATAACACCATGGTGAAGAGATGTTGTGTATTGTCATGGTGACGGATTGCATTCCATTGGGAGTTTAGGGATGGAGGTACTGCAGTAGATGATAATAGGATCATACAGGATCTGCTGCCATCCCCAAGGTCAAAATCATGGATTAAGATGATTAAGTCAAGTACATTTTACTTGTTTGTCATTCAAATCTCTTTAACAGCCACAAAAAAAATCACCTCATTTGTGTATTGCTGTTTTATATGGAAATAATCAACTTTTCCAAGGTTATTGGTGTGTGAGAGTGTGTATGATATCTATTTTTATAAACCTAACTGGTATTTGTAATATTGCTGTATTTGTCCTTTAAGCAAGGGCATGATTTTATAGATGCATGTGTTAATGTGTAACTATAATAAGCTTTTGTTTTGTGTTGAAGCAGTTATGAGATCATTCCCATTGACTGGCTGAGTTACTAGAGAAGTCTAATCTTCTTTCGGAGAGGGTCAAGGTCTGTGCAGCTTCTGTATTCCTCTCAGAGGAGAACTGCGGTAAAGGGAGGCTGAAGGTAAGATGAGACGTTAATGGATCCTAAACTTCCTGCAGATGGATCACTGGCCTTATCAATAATGAAGCGTTATTGATTTAATGTCTCTGAATGTACCACCAAGGATACCCAAAACCCCCCAAAACCCAAAACTCACCATTACATCATTCATTGGGCACCTTACAGTACTTTAGAAGACTGGGTTTGGGACATTTTAAAGCTTTTTTGCAGTAAAATATGAATCATTTAGTCTAATGTCATAAAACCAGCAAACTGAGCCAGTAATAGTACTGACAGTGTCGTGTAAACATGGCTGAAGATGCAAAAAGAGGAACAGACAAATCGAATCAATTGAGTGAGTCATTTATGCTGGAACCGCTCCGATTGATTCAAACTCGTGACTTCGATCATTCAGTTCAAGTGACTCACTAGCCAAAAAAAAAACAGCCATTAATTTTCGAATTTCCACATCACTTGTAATGATTTAAAAAAAAAAAACACTTTTAGTGGTTGGTGAAATGGAGCTTTTCAATGATTCACTTTCAAAGCGCTCCAATCGGATCGCGTATCATTGATTCAGATCGGTAAATGATTCACGTTCCGCGCTCCCAGTTCTGATTTGAATAATTTAATTCTAATAATTTAATTCGCGAAATGATTCGCAAACCCGGTGCGAAGTTGCTATCTAAATCAAATGAATTGCGAAGCCCCTCCGACGCGAATCATTATTCAGATCAGGACTTCGGAGCGCGGATCTCGAATCATTTGAATCATTTAGCAAGTTAAATGATTCGCGATCCACGCTCCGAGTCCTGATCTGAATAATTTAATCCGAATTATTTAGTTTAAACCCACTTCGAAGTTCCAATCTAAATCACAAATAATCTGATTTACATCACAACTTCGAACCGGGTTTGCGAATCATTTCGCAAATTAATATTCAGATCGGGACTTTGGATCGCGAATCATTTGATTTACATTTACGTTTGTTCCTTGAAAATAAAAATAAAAAGTAGTGATTGAAAAATCCTTTGAAAGAATTTCATTTTACAGTATCTGCACGAATCCTTAAGTTTTCAGGACATTTTTAAGGCTGTTATTATTTTTTTTAATCCATATTATAAAGAAGTTACTTCTCTGTTAAAGTATTTTATATGTGACTGCTTAAATGATACATAGATATATGTAGCATATATTGTTATGTGCAAATTTACATATTCCTTTACATATATTTTTGCTAAATTTAAGTTTTGTGTTTTTTGCTTAGTTTTTTTTTTTAAGTTTATTTTATCAATTTATCATCAAAGTAGAAGTTACAGTTCATATTTAACTATATTTATCAAAAAAGTTTATATGTAACTTTATAAATGATAGATAGAATGCTATATAGAACGAGACTTGGTTAACCCACATAAATGTCATGTGTTTCAGTAGAGAATGTAATGCAGTTGTCTAGATTGTAAATGAAAATTTTAGTCAAAAGTCCTTTGCTCTTTGGGTCAGAAGGCGTGAAGCTTTCAGTTTCCCCATCAGGTTGTTTTGACAGTTTTGAAAGCCTTGCATGTGTCTGCTCATGTCAGAACCATATGCCTGAGTGATTTTGCTGTCTTGAGTGAGCGCCTTAGCCACTGCACATCTAAAAGAGCACCTTTGTTTAAACTCTATTGTGTTCTGTGCAGCAGAGATGGAGTTTTATTTGGCAGAACCTTGGATTTTCCTTTTAGGCCTGAGCTAGAACACTCCTCTTTAAGGGTAAGCATGGACATTTTTGAGTAACAGTCACTCATACTGCAAGCCATAATTCTGTACAGAATAGTAAACAAGAAAGTGAGTGGTTTGGTAGAGGTAATGCAGGTGTTATGATCTTATTCTGTTGCACATGATCATATAAACAGGACAGAATTGAATGTCTTGCTCTGACAGTTGGGGTGTAGCTCAATTACACAAACCCAGAGGTGTAATGAATGTTGTTTTTGCAACTCTTCACCTGGAACGCTTCAGGGGGAATAACATCAATCACTGCCAATAGCAGGTTTATGGGAGTTGTCATGGAGCACGATCTTTTTTGCTCTAGAAAAAGCTGGTTTGAACTATTTTTGTCAGTAGTTTACATACACCTTGCAGAATCTGCAAAATGTTCATTATTTTACCAAAATAAGAGGGATCATACAAAATGCATGTTCTTTTTTATTTACTACTGACCTGAATAAGATATTTCACATAAAAGACATATACATTACATATAGTCCATAAGAGAAAATAATATTTGAATTTATAAAAATGACCCTGTTTAAGAGTTAACATACACTTGATTTTTAATACTGTGTTTTTTTTTGTTGTTGTTGTTGTTTAGTGATAGTTGTTAATGAGTCCCTTGTTTGTCCAGAACAGTTAAACTGCCCGCTTTTGTTCAGAAAAATCTTTCAGGTCCCACGAATTCTTTGGATTTTCAGCATTTTTGTGTTTATGAACCCTTTCCAACAATGACTTTATGATTTTGACATCCATCTTTTCACATTGAGGACAACTAAGGGACTCATATGCAACTATTACAGAAAGTTCAAACGCTCAATGATGCTTCAGAAGGAAAAACTATGCATTAAGAGCCGGGGGTTGAAAATGTTTTGAATTTGAAGATCATGGTAAATTTAACTTATTTTGTCTTGTGGGGAGCATGTAAGTATCTTCTGTAGCTTCTAAAGGGCAGTACTAAATGGAAAAAAAAGATATTTAGGTAAAATAAGAAAAACGTACACACATTCATTCTGTTCAAAAGTTTTCACCCAAGGCTCTTAATGCATCGTGTTTCCTTCTGGAGCATCAGTGAGCATTTCCTTCTGTAATAGTTGCATATGAGTCCTTCAGTTGTCCTCAGTGTAAAAAGATGCATCTCAAAATCATACAGTCATTGTTGGAAAAGGTTCAAATATACAAAAATGCTGAAAAAACAAAGAATTTGTGAGGAATGAAGGATTTGTGAGGAACAGTGGGCAGTTTAACTGTTCAGGACAAACAAGGGACTCATGAACCACTATCACTAAACAAAAAGGTAACAACACAGTAAGAATCAAGTGAATGCAAACTTTTGAACGGGGTCATTTTTATAAATTCAACTATTATTTTCTCTTGTGGACTATATGTAAACGTCTTATTCAGGTCAGTGCTAAATAAAAAATAACATGCATTTTGTATGATCCCTGTTATGTTGGTGTAAATAAACTTTTGACTTTAGCTGTATAAGCATGTTTTTGACATGACAGGCATGCATTTAACACATTAAATGCGTGTAAAGTTGGGCAACGTGTCACATCCTCCTCTGCTTGGTCAGCCATCGCCTGTTAACTGGAAAGAAAATTGCTGATCAAGAAACACTGACTCACATTTTAGAAAGTTTGTGAAATTTGCAACATCCTTTTGGGTGTCTCAACAGTGTTAGAAAAAATTAACTCATAAATGAAGATTCTGTTATTAGTTACTACACCTGTATTTTTTATATTTTTATATTTAGCTTTTTGTGCTGAGTGAGTAAGTGATCTAACATTGTCATTTTTGTGCAAACTGTTGAAGGTATACATGCTTTCAAGTTCTCTTTTAGTGCAGGATAATTCACTTTGTGAGACAAATGTTCTGAGAGAGAATCAAAGTCTGTTCTAGTTCCACAAACACTTCATAAAAGTCCCTCTGACCTAGACCGGTATTGATCTTTGACTATGGTTTCTAGCGTGCCAGTTGAGACCGGACGCCTCCTGCTGTGATGTGTTTAACAAGAGTCCTGCTAGAGTGCCTCTGGAAAACTACAAAGTCAGAAGTCCTGACCTTTGCAGTTCAAACAGGAGCTAATGGGCATCAAACAAAGACCAATATATTTATTTTTTTCTACAGTTAATTCAGGATAGCATCAAAACACAAAAACCAATTGATTTTGAGTTCACAAATAATGGAAGCTATCGTTTCAATGACACTTGAAAGCAAGTCACGTCTATTCAAAAGCGTCTGTGATGTGTTTCATGTGATCTCATTGGCTGACAAGTTCCCCACAAGGTAACGTATGCTTAGCAAACACCACTTCCTCCCGCTACTTCTGCATAATGTGCATTTCCCATGTCGACCAACAACTGTAAGTTTTGCTGTTGTACAACTATACTTTTAGTTTTAATTGAACTGTTTGCAAGTTTCTCGTTTCCAGGCTGAGAAATATGGGGCATTGCTATTTGTGTTGGCACTTGAACTGATTTAAATTTTAAAATAGGCTTTGAGATTCTCAGTTGACCTTTCATGCTGTACGTTTGAAAACAAAGATCATATTATGAGAATGAGAATCCAAGAATCATGTTATGCGGAATATGTAATTGGTTGATGCTTCTTTCATATTGAATTCTGGCTAAAACATGTATTTTTAAGAAGTGAAGACCTTTGTTTTGAGCGTCCCAGGTATTTGCAGGAAGTTGAATATTTTTAAAGCATTATATATTACACCAAATATTGACCAGTCATACTTTGGCCTGGCTGGAAGCTGGTACTGTTACTATGGACAGCATATGCATGTGCAGGTCCACTGTGTTCAAATGCAGTGCCTGGTTTCCTGGCAGCGAGACAGGAAGTGGGGGCTGGGTGCAGTCTGTGCTAGTCCGATAACATGCACAAAAACACTGATTCTTGATGCCCTGGTTTGTATGTCCCACTCGCTCCAAACCTTAGGGAATTATTCATGTGGTTCTCTCCCAAACCAGCCCCCGATCTATGGCAAAATACAGGAGTGAAATTGTCAACACTGGTGGTGTGGTGAACAGGTCTCTCTCAGTCCTCTGAGAGGAAACGTGTTGTTTGGGTCGAGTAGCAACAGCGCTCATTCATCTCCAAGAGGGTCAAAGACCTTTGTTCTGTAAAAACACGATCGCTGGTTAGAAAAATGAGACTGTTGTTTATGGAAAATATTGTAGAAATGTTATCTCACTCCATGCCAGTGTTGATTTTAATCGGTGCCAGTTGATTCTGTAATATTGTTTTGTTTCAAGAACAACATATTTTCCACACATGCTCCTGACATGGACCATTTATCTACAAAATGAGAATTAGGAAATTTTTTATTTGCATTTTTGGAATAAAAAAATAGTCCAAATACAACTGTATTCTAGGGACTTAAGTGGGTCAAAAGCAGGCTAAATTTAGTCTGGCTTTTATGTTGCATTACATCTTTACATATGCCAAATCTACACTGCAAAGGTGGTACAGAGGCACCTCTGAAGTGGCATTTAGGTGTAACAAACTGTTTGCTGCTCAGAGGTGGCATAAATGCATTTACACAGATATAAATACAACTCTGTTTTTTGATAATAGGGACTGAGGCGGGTCAGAGCAAGCATAATTTAGTCTGGTCTTTACAAAGAATTTTGAGCAGGCACAGAGCAGCCTTAACTCAGCTGTGTAAAGATGCAATGCCGCATCAAAGCCAGACTAAATTATGCCTTCTCAGACCTACCTCATCCCCAGTATCAAATTACATAGGATGTTTAGGTCCCTCCTTCAGTGCAAGTATATATTTATTTTCAGATCGCTCTGCCTAATTTACATTGCAAATGTGGCAGAGGGGGACCTCACATACCAAATTACACCACAAAGGTAGCACATAAGCACCTCTGAAGCGGCATTTAGGTGTCTTTACGCAGATTGTTTAATAGTGCTCAGAGGTGGCATAAATGCATTTACACCGATATGAATACAACTCTATTCTTTGATATTAGGGACTGAGGTGGGTTAGAGCAGGCTTAATTTAGTCTGGCTTTTATTTACACTGCAAAGGTGGCACAGAGGCACTTCTAAAGTGGCATTTGAGTGTCTTTACACAGACTGTTTAATGCTGCTCAGAGGTGGCACAAATGCATTTACACAGCAATGATAACGGTATGCTTTAACACTAGGGTCTGAGGTGGGTGAGAGCAGGCTTAATTTAGTCTGGCTTTTATGCAGCATTATGCCTTTACACAGAATTCTGAGCAAACACAGAGCAGCCTTTAAAACTGTGTATAGACACCTAAATGCCACTTCAGAAGTGCTTTCATGCCACCTTTGTGATGTAAATTCGGCATAGAATGTTTAGGACCCACATGTAGTGTAAGTATATTTTTTGAAAATCATAAGTCAGATTGCTCTGCCTAATTTACATTGCAAATGTGGCACAGGGGGACAGTCTTTACACAGAATTTTGAGCAGGTGCAGAGCAGCCTTAACTCGGTTGTGTAAAAATGCCTTTAGGAAAGTAATAGCTTACCTCTACTCAATAGGCTGCATGAGCTGAGCTATCATTCACAACTGTAGCACAGCCTGGGACAAGTTATGTGCTGAAGTTTGATGAGCAGTAGTAATAGTGATGCTTGCTGAGATTTGTTGAGTGCATTTTGGCACTACCACAGACCACGGCTGTTCACAGTAGAGTGTGAGCGCTCTTTGTGCTGTGAAGTGTAGCTGCTCTGTGTGTGGAGTGAGTGGGCCAGAACTGTGGCTCAGAGCTCCTGTTGTTGTGAAGACAGGCCTCAGTGTCATCCAGTACCAGGTCTCCGTATAGTCTGCAGGAATGTCTGCTCGGTGGCTTTGTTCACTTCCTCAATACGGTTTCCATATACACAGGTGGCCGTTTAGCAAGACCCAGCACGTAGCAGAAGCTCAGTGTTATTATTTACTCACTCTTTTGTCATTCCAAGCTTGCATGACTTTCTTTCATCCATAGAACACAAAAGAAGGATTTTGTGGAATGGTACCAGTTGCTGTTTTCCATACAAGTGCAATGAATGTGTGTTGAAGCTTTCAAGCTTTAATTAAATGTCTTTTGTGAACTGAATTGTAACTTTTAGTGAATCAGTTGATCCAGTTCACGAAACTTTGTTCACGAATCAGACTGATTTGGTAATGACTCACTGAACTTAAATGGAAGATTATCAACATTTATGGACTCTTTCAATCACACAAAGCTATTGTATGACCTTACAAGACTTGCAATATTGCACACAAGTCTCATGGATTACTTTCATAATACTTTAATATATGGGCTATTCTACAGAATTCAAATCTTGGATGTTTATCTATTGAAACCCACAATAATATTTAAAATATCAGTAAGCTTAGTATATTTACAATCATCATTTATTGGGTACTTTCAATTGGGAGGTGGCTGTCCTAAACCCTAACCACTACAGTAAATTTCAGGTGTGAGTAGATAGTTTCCAATATTTTGAGGTAAATGTGTTCAAAAGTCAAAAAAATGTGTGTGTAACTTTAAGGAATGTCAATACCGAACATCTTTTTTCTGCAATAAAGCCAATTTTTTGGAGTTATTCCATAACATCATTTAGTTTTTTATTTGTGCGCCACTGTTCAGAACTGTGCTAGCTAACCATTGCTGATTAGCATCTCTGAGCTAGGTTTAAAAGTATCTAAAAATGTCACTACCAAAAACATTTGGTGGAGTTTTAGTAGTGACATCTTTTTTTTTTTTTTTTTTTAAATTGTCGCTACCGAAACAGTCCAAAGGAAACACATATTCCTCATATTTGAGGAAAATAAACAAAATTTTAGTACAGTTACACAAATTTTTAGTATTTTAGTATGTTTATTATGTGGATTAAAATTTTGTAATGTGATTATGGTCGTTACAAAAGCATTACTGTTACTACCAAAAATGTGCAGTCACTACAATAACATGGGATGTTTTGATAAAAATAAAGTATACTGAATGATCAACTAAGATGTTATGATATTTTTGGTCCAGTGTATATTTTAAACTAATAAATCCTTAACTTTGATATCAGTATGATCAACTTTTTGCATTTTACAAAGAAAAATTGGATTCAAAATACAACAAATCTCATAAATTACATTTGAAATATTGTTAAAATGTAATTATTGATTTACCTCTGAAAATGTTTTTTATTGATAAAATAGCAAAAAATATTTTTTGCAACCTAGATGTAAGCCTTCTAATTAAATTATTATTACTGTGTTTCAGTAGTGACAAATTTGGGGAGAGGACAAATATTCCAAAACTTTCTGAAAATACAATATGAGAATTAACTGCCAAATTACTAGAAAATGTGTATCTTAGATATTATACATTTTGCATACATACAAAATTTTTGGAAAAAGCCAAATTTTTTCCCAAGACGTTTTTAACTTAGTACTAATTCTGTAGAATGGCCTATATAATAAATCAATTTTAAGGTGAACTATTCCTTTAAGAAACATTACATACATTTTAAAATAAGTGCAAGTCAGGTCCAGTCCTTTTCTGTGCTGACAAAACTGATTTGTCAAATCAGCAACATGGAACAGTATGCATAATAAATCTGATGAATAGGCCCTGAGGACAGGAGCTTATGTAACTATTGTGGTGGTATGTTTTGGAAAAGGCTTTTTGAAATTCGTTTGAGCTTTATTCCTTTTATCCTTTTATCTGAAATTTATCTAGTTATCAAAGGGCTAATCACAATGGTTTGCACCTTAACAAACATTATTTTTATTGAATGTATCTTGCCTTTGTATTTTTCCCATTATTAAATAACAAAATTTTGACCAGAAGAATAATAATAAGTATTAAGGATAATAAAAGAATAGTAGAAAGTGCCACTAATATTTTTGTCAGCGAAGCTGTTGCATTTAAAACCTGCTAATTGTCAGTGTTGTCCGAATAGGGTATTGCATTTGAATGAATGTTCATAATATTGAGATCATGGGAAATTGAACCAGGATAATACAGTTATTGTGCAGTCTTGTTTTCCCTCACCTGCTGATATAGACCCAGTTAGGACAGACGACTGACCATTGTTTGATGAGCTTTAATGAAATTTTATGTGTACAAAACGCATCTCTCAAATTGTAGATATTGCATGTCATGGTGTTGAGGAACCTTAAAGTAAACACGACTTGTTTCCGGAGCAATCGTGATAATTGTAGATGTTATGCCATGTGTTACCCAATACGGATGTTGTGACAAATCACAGCAGCAATCCTTATGTTTTGTACATTTGTATGTTGCACAAGAGACAAAAGCAGATTTTCCTGCAGCACATGAAAAACTCTCAGTTAGTTCTTTAATGAGACTCTTGTAAACTGAAGCTCTTGGTGTAATGAGACAGCAGGGTAAATAGAGGTGAACGCTACAAAGGAATGTTCAGAAAGGAATGGCCCATTTGGGCAGCCTGGACAATCACCCTAGTCTGTCAAACAGGTGTGGAGTGGAAACAGCCTCAAACACCCTGAAATAAAAATAGTTCTGCTCTGTTTCCCCGTGAAAGAATGTGCCATCTGAATGGGGGTGAGTGTATTTGTTAATTCGAACCATGGGCACATTTAATTTTATCCACGTAAGTCCCTGGCAACAAATACCAGTCTATATTAGTATAGGTAGCATTTTAGACTAACTTTAAATCATAAACATATTTAAAAGATCCATTAAAATGATCAGTTTTGCATTTGCTTATATTTATATCACCTCTGTTCATATAGAGGGTTAAACTTATCACTTTTGGTTAGTTACCTGGATGCACGGCCATATTGACAATACTCAGATGTAAACAATAGCATGGATTGCATGGTTAACTACTACTGAATACGCCGTTCTGCTAATTTATGCTGTCTAAACCACGGAAAAAACATGTAGAAGCTGCTAAATCATACAGAGAAGGACTTAGTAAGCAGGAAAGGGCGCAATATTTTGACAAGCTAAGTTAAAAGGTGGTAAAGATGCGTACGAGCAGTATTAATTAAGATATTAGCCTAATATTTCACCTACCTGACCGGAAATTATAAGAACAAACGTGAATGTTGTCAAGATTCTTTTCCCGGAAATCTTGGTTCAGTTTGGCCAAACACCAACGCCTTTTGTTCCCCAGTTTTTTTTTTGCTCTCTTTTTTTTTGATTTGTTATAACTTTTGCCAGTCTATAGTCTCCAAATGTTTTTTCCCAGTCTGAACGATTAGTACAGCCCAATACATGACAATAATTGACCATTTTCAGCAGCATTAATCAGCAAAATATGTGAGTTTTGTTGTGTTCAGTGACATTGTTTACATTCAGTGGCGCCATTATTGCCAGTTGATGACACGTCATGAAAACACTCTATATTTACATCCTGCATGGCATCTAGTGTTTCTTGTCTGTTGTTTGTAAGCTCTTTCAGAAGCTACGGTCTACTAAAAGCCTCAGAGGCATCAGGGCTAAAGTGGAGAGGAAGTTTTATTCGTCCACAGGCATCTTCCCATTCTTTTCTCCACTTCTTATTGCTAAGAAAAAAAAAGCAGTGGTGATTAAGAAATTAGCGTAAAATTTCACCTACCTGACTGAAAATAAGAACAAACATGAATGTTGTCAAGATTCCTGCCCTGGACCTGATCCTGGTTCAGTTTGCCAACTACAAACACCTTTTGTCTGAAACTTTTTTCCACTCTTCTCCTTAGTTTGTTATCATTTTTGGCAGTCTGTAGTACTCCAAATGTTTTTTTCCCAGTCTGACCGATTAGTACAGCCCAAAAAATGACAATTGACCATTTTCAGCAGCAATAATCAGCAAAATGTGTAAATTTAGTTGGGTTCAGTCGCATTGTTTACATTCAGTGCCGCCATTATGGACGACTGATGACGCGTCGTGAAAACAATCTGTAAATTGGATTGTAAAATTGTAAACAAAATTTAAATTACAATAATGTAGAATATTATATTATAATATATATCGCTATAGTTTAGATTTAAATATATGAAACAAATAACTGGGGAAAACAAAATGTACAATTGTAAACAAAATATGTTTTCTAAGTGGTGGTGTTTTTGAAAAAAAGCCGTTAATTAATTTTCAGACCAGTGTTGCCAAGTCCGCGGTTTTCCCGCTTAATTGGGCTACTTTAACACTGTTGCCGTGGATTAAAGTAATATTTGTCCCCTGTAATGCTAAAAACGTGTATTTTTCCCCCCGGAACGCGATTTTTATCGGGGGATCCCCTTCGAAACTTCGAAAAGAAATTGGGCAGGTTTTTTTGTGAAAACCTGGCAACCCTGTTTCCTACTCGTATCAGAGGAATTCTTGGCCGTTAAAGGGTTAAGCCACTTTTCACCCGTGTGACAACTAGCCCCGGTCTTTCCTTCATATACTTACAGTAATAGTGTGGCTGTGGCTGTGCGTTCGGTGGGCGGAGCCAGTGTCGCCCGCTCTGACTGTGATTGCGTTTCTTCGCGGATCTCTGGAGGGAGCTGCAGGCAGTGAGATCACATCCTCGCGATGCAGCTGCCAGCGAGTCATAGAGCGAATACTAGTTCATAACTCCGGCTCAAATCTGCGACATACGCGCCAGCCTTTCGGGACTACCGCGTAGCGACAAATACACGCTTCGATTTCAGATTCTACACGCAGGTTCTTCCAGTCATTCGTGGCTATGGAATGCGGTTTCACTTAAATACCTCCCCCTCCTCTTCTTGGTGGGCTCTCGCATTTTGTCTCGGCTCGTTGTGTTGGATCTATCGGTTCAGTGTGTGCGAAACCGAGCGCGATGTGGGCCAGGAACGATTTTGAGGACGGATTCGACGCTTATAAGATAGGTGAGAGACTAGCGCTTGTGTAATGACACAATGTAAGCCAGATATATGTTCATAGGAACAGCCATGTTTAATCTTGGACTGGCGCGTGTAACGGAGCGTGTATTGTTGTTTCGCACGGCCAGGCAGTGGGTTATTAGATATGTGGTGTTCCGTTATAAGCGTTCTGATGTTATTGAACTGTGATGGTTTGACAGCATCACTCGTGTCACCTTCAGCTTTGTCTTTGAGTCAGAAATGGACACAAGGGTCTCTAACGTGCTCTGTCTCTTTAATTGAGGGGTCTCTTTAATATATGCAGTGTTGTGGCACCCAGAAGAGATATACATGTGTATGTGTGTGTTTTTTAAATATATATATATATATATATATATATATATATATATATATAAAAAGAAGTCTTTTCTACTCACCAAGCATGCATTTGTTTGATCCAAAGCACAGCAGAAAGAGTAAAATTTTAAAATATTTTTTTACCATTTAAAATACCTATTTTCTATTTGAATATATTTTTAAATGTAATTTATTCCTGTGATTTCAAAGCTGATTTTTAGCATCCTTACTGTAGACACAGGATCCTTCAGAAATCATTGTAATATTCTGATTTGCTGCTAAAAAACATTTATTTTTATTATCATGTGAAAACAGATGAGTAGAATTTTTTTCAGGTTTCTTTGACTAGAAAGTTTTATATATAACTTTTGATTTAAAGCATCCTTTTAAAAAAAAATTATATATATATATATATATATATATATATATATATATATATATATATATATATATATATAGTATAGTGTATAATGTTACAGAAGCTTTTTATTTCAGATAAATGCTGATCTTTGGATCTTTCTATTCGTCGAATCCTAAAAAAATGTGCTCAACTGTTTTAAACTGATCATTTTAATTTCTTGAATAGAAAATAAGCATGTTAGAATGATTTCTATAGGATCATGTGACACTGAAGAGTAATGATGCTGAAAATTAAGATTAAATCATAGGAATAAATTACATTTTTAAATATATTCAAATAGAAAGCAATTATTTTAAATAGTAAAAATATTTTACAATATTACTGTTTTTGCTGTGTTTTGGATCAAATAAATGCAGACTTGGTGAGCAGAAGAGAAAATCTTACTGTTCAAAAACTTTTGACCAGTTGTGTGTATATATAAAATTTAGAAATGCTATATTATTGCATTAAAAATATTTACATATTTACGTAATTGTTTTTTCTCTTAAATGTTGAAATTTAAATGGCTTACATGTATCTTTAGTCCAATCTACTTTCTATTATTTCATAGATTGTAAAGTGGAATCAGTAAAATCCAAACAAACACGTGTTCAGTATTTAGTAGCTTGTGTTTTTACACTTTGTGTGTTGAAAGCTGTCTAAATATTGAACAGTGATGCAACGGATTCTGACAAGTCTCTCTGCCAGTGTTTTTAATAATTCATATCACGTTGCATAACTGTTGGTGGTCTAGAAGTTGCTGGTGCCTCATCAACAACAAGCCCTATGTTTACCCGGGATATTTGCAGTTTTGCTACTCTGTCAGGATGGCTAATGTGGATCACTTTCATATGAACTGGTATGAACTTGAGGTTTTTCCACCCACGAATTACGGAGAGCTAATTTTGGTTTTGACCTTAGTGATTTCAGCTGGATCATGAACGCTTGTAGGTTTGAGAATCATATAAGGAATCTGAAGTATGTTTGGGTTTTCTGTATTATCTGTTCCGTTTATGTGCTGTTTCAGGGAAAAGTGCTTTAAACTATTATAGATATATAGTCAGATTTTGCTGACTGTACCTGAAAGGGAAAGGATAATGTTAATACTTTCTTTATGATCTGCTTGAAAATATATTTATAGTAATTTTTCATTAAAACGTTGTATTATGATTTTTCTTTTCTCCACTGTTTGGAAGCAAATCAACATGTTGAGAGATGTTGGCAAGGGTGATTATGTATTCCACTTTTTTCCCTGTCAGGCATTACTGAGGACAGCCTAAATGGTGATGTCTAAACGGATTACACCTCCGAATAGATTAGGCCAGCAGATATTGGGGACGAGCCCTCTAGGGCAAGACTGACCATTTGGTTCACTGAACTTCACCTTGTTTTGGTGATTTAGTAGTTTTTGGCCCTTTAAATGGGGTGATGGAGTAAGATTTTTAAATGTTTATTTAAAAGAAGTTTCTTATACTTGTTTATTTGTTTAAAAATACAGTAAAAACAGCAATATTGTGAAATATTATTACAATGTAAAATAAAAGTTTATTTATTTCAATATGTTTTAAAATGTAACTTATTCCTGTGATGCAAAGCTGAATTTTCAGCATCATTACTCCAGTCTGAAACCATTCTAATATACTGATTTGCTCCTCAAGAAAAATCTTTTTTTATTTATTTATTTTTTTTATTTTTTTTTTAAAAACTTACTTACCCCAGACATTTGAATGGTAATGCATATATGCACTACCAGTCAAAAGTTTTTGAATAGTAAGATTTTTAATGTTTTTTAAAGAAGTTTCTTCTGCTCACCAAATACAGTAACATTTTGAAATATTTTTTACTATTTTAAATAATTGTTTTCTATTTGTATATATTTTAAAATGTAATTTATTCCTGTGATTTCAAAGCTGTTTTTAGCATCATTACTGCAGTCACATGATCCTTTAGAAATCATTCTAGTATTCTGATTTGCTGCTCAAAAACATTATTATTATTATTATTATTATTATTATTGTTATTATGTTGAAAACAGCTAAGTAGAATTTTGAATAGAAAGTTCAGAAGAACAGTATTTCTGAAATAGAAATCTTTTGTAACATTATAAATGTCTTTATCATCACTTTTGGTCAATTTAAAGCTTCTTTGCTAAATAGAAAAATAAAAATATTAATTTCTATTAAAAAAAATTGAACTGACTCCAAACTTTTGAATGGTTTAGTGTATAATATTACAAAACTTTTTATTTGCTGATCTTTGGATCTTTCTATTCATCAAAGAATCCTGAAAATGTACTCAACTGTTTCAAATATTGATAATAATAATAAAAAATAGACTGATTTCTAAAGGATCATGTGGCACTGAAGACCGGAGTAATAAAGCTGAAAATTCAGCTTTGATCACAGGAATAAATTTTATTTTTAAATATATTCAAATAGAAAGCTGTTATTTTAAATAGTAAAAATATTTCACAATATTACTGCTTTTGCTGTTTTTTGGATGAAATAAATGCAGACTTGGTGAGCTTTAAAAAACATTAAAAAGTCTTGTAATATAAAAAAAGTCTTGTAATATAAAATACCAAAACAAAACCATTAATAATAATGTCTATTAATAAAAAACAAATGCTATTACCATTAACTATTATATCAATATTAAATGCATAATTTTCTTAGCATTTCTGTTTTTTTCTGTTTAAATTCTAGTTTTTTTTTTTTCTGTTTAAATTCTTCTCTCTTTTTTTTTCCCTGGAAAAAGAACCAGTTCTATTTACACAATCATCTTATTTTCTTCAATGTTATGGTGTAAGATTTGCAGCATGAGTTGTCTTATGCAGTATCCGTTTGCCCTTCCAGCTCTTTTTAAATGCTTACTTAACTAAAAGGCTCTCATTGTGAATAAACAAAGTAGTTTAAATGCTGATACAGTTTAAAACCATGTGTTTGTTGGACATGCCATCCCTCTGTTTGTCTCCTCCTCTTCCATGGTAACACTGTTCTGTTTGTCTCCTAGGTTCGAGCACGTCCTCTCCTGGATGGGTCCCAGGCTGCGACTCGGCATGGCAAGCTTCTTCTTCCGCCACTGGCATTAGCAGCCGCGGGCGACGTCACAGCGCTGCCTCGGACAGTGGCGATACCGGCATCGGGACCTCGTGTTCTGACAGCGTAGAAGGTACAAGACGTTTATGACCCTGCCTGCTTTCGAACAAACCACATGTGGCTTAATCTGTTTTGTGAGGTGTGAAACGTGTTATTGATCGGCTGTTTGTAATTCATGGCTGGTTTTCGCAGTCAGACATTTTCTAGCAAGCTCATTACAAAATCAGCCTAAAGTCATGACCCGTCTCCTCATGCTTCGCTTTAGTCAGACAAAACCTCAAATAGGATTGGCTCTAGTTTCGCCGTGACCAACAAATGTACAGATTTTGATGCCTAAGCGAGGTCAAACCAGAGCTTTCTTCCTGATTTTTGAGAAGTTACCCTGAGCAAGCAACGGATTGTAGAAGCCTCTGAAAATAGGTCATGCTTCAGTGTCTCTTAAATATATTTAGGCCAATGTGTGCAGTGGCTTATGGGTAGAGATTATAAGATGATGAGTGATGTGAAATCCATTAGTTGTCTCTCTTTCCAAATGATTGTTTGCATCCAAACAATCTGATCATTGCAGAAAATGATCCTTTTCATTGAGTCAAGCTTTTTTTTTTTAACCTTTTAGACAATATAGGAATTGTAAGACCAACCACTTGCATAATTTTCCAAGTGTTTAGGGCCTCATACATTTAAAACTGTGGTTTATTCATTTGATGGCGAAAATGAATATTGTGTGTAATAAATCTTAGCTTGGAGTTTTGGCAGTAACCTAAATGTGATGTACCTTCAGTTATTGTAATGCTTTCAAGGTTGGGGAGATTGATTTATGGACTAAAGGCTGTTTAGGTTTCACTTTCAAATTGCAATGGTGATTAAATGCTGACTGTCAAAACAATCACACCAGATGATGTCTGCGTATATTTCTTGTATGGGATCTCTGATATAGTCATACATATTTCAGTGTATATAACTACCAACAGCTTAGCAGCTATAATCACCGTAAGGCAGCTTGGTCAAAAAGTAGTACATTTACTGTGAAACGCTTCATGCATTATGCAGGAGAATTCAGTGGAAGGCCGTTCCTTTACAGTTACATTCAAAACAAACCCATGGAATATATTTACAAGCATAAATTGAAAGTCACTTAGATTTAGCAGCACTAATGAGCTTTATTTACTAGATGCTGGTGGTCAGTATCCAGTATCTCAATTCCAGTTCCTAAGAGCACCAAGGCCATGGGTTCAATTACCAGTCAACACATATACTAAATAAGCTGTAAACCTTGAATGCTTATCCAGTTATTTTGGATAAAAATGCCTGCCAAATAAGTTAGTGTTAATTAGCAGTGTTGTTGTTGTTTTTGTTGTTGTTGTTAAATAAAACTATTAAAAAACATTTTTTGTAAATGAAATAAAGCTGAAATCAAATCAAATTTAAGTACTGGATAAAAAACTTTAACATACACTACCAGTCAAAAGTTTTTGAACAGTAAGTTTTTTTCATGTTTAAAGAAGTCTCTTCTGCTCACCAAGCCTAAATTTATTTGATCCAAAATACAGCAAAAGTGATATTTTTTAAATATTTTTACTAATTCAAGTAACTGCTTTCTATTTGAATATTTTTTAAAATGCAATTTATTCCTTGATCAAAGCTAAATTTTCAGCATCATTACTCCAGTCTTCACCATTCAAAAGCCAAGAGTCAGTATCATTTTTAGAAATTATAGAAATTAATACTTTTATTTAGGAAGGATGCTTTGAACTGATCAAAAGTGACGATAAAGACATTTATAATGTTACAAAAGAGTGTTTCAGATAAATGCTGTTCTTCTATTCATCAAAGAAACCTGAAAAAAAACAGCTGTTTTTAACATTTTGACTTTTATTGACATTACGTATTTAAATATTTGATGACTAATCTCCACAACTTTAGCATAAAACCTGAATATTAATGGCTGTCATTCACAAGTTTCCATTAGGTGTGTTTATTAAATATTTTGGCTGATTTGATGATGCTTTTAATAATAATTGCACAGATTTTCCCCAAAAATAACCAAAAAAAGTGCAAAAACATGTTTTGGCATAATATTTGCATTAAAAAATTGTGTCTAGCGTTAAAAAATGGAATTGCAAAAGATGTTTTGTCTGTAGAATGTGCCACTTTTGGTATTTCGTTGGTTACTCGACATTGGGCAAAATGCAATTAATGATATATATATTTTTTTTTTTTTAAATCGAGTTTTCAAATTTAATCAAGGATTCATGACAGCCCTGGTTTCTAGTTTGTTCTGGGGTATTGCTAGGTCAAAAAGCTTCCAAGCCTCCTGTTATTTTGTGGTCACTAGACCAATTACTCAGTTCCTCCTTCAATAGAAATCTATGAGGTTTTGTTCGCCCCTGTTTTATAATCATAACTGATGCCTAGGGCTATGATGGATTTATGCTATGGCATATCATGTCTTTTCCAGTGTGATCTCCCAGCTGGAGGCGCACTGTTCTGCCCTACATTTCGGCAGCCAATAGCCAACATCTCTCTCTCACCATCCTCACCCTGCTTCCTGTCCCATTGCTGTCTAAAGGGAGTTGACGTTTGCCTGGCTCGGTGCCCTTGGAAGACAGAAACAAGCCCGTCCTGCCATCGGGCGGACCGCGGTCATGCTCGTATTGATTACAGCTCAGTGGTTTAATTGATCTCTTTATCATTAGCGCAGTAAATACGCCTCCGCTTAGGGCTCAAGTCAAGGTCAAGCACAGAGCCACAGGTTGTACATTGTGATTTTGGCTTTTGCAAAAACTTGTGATGGTACAAGAGTGAGTCCAAACCGGCTCAGTCAAGCATGATCTCAAGACTTTGTCTCAGTGCCGATCTAGATGCGAGCAGCCGGTGTGAGTTGGCTCCAGAAGTAGGGCAGATCTGCTATGGAAACATCTGTAATCGCTGTGTAGGATGAGAGCCGTGATATCACCGCATGGTAGAGAAAATAACTATAACCACCCCTGCACTGCTAGACGTGATGACTAATCTGCAGAACTTCAGACTCAAAGCTGAATTTTAATGGCTGTCATTCATAAGTTTCCATGACTTGTTTGTTTATCAAACAGTTTGGCTGATTTGTCAATGCTTTCAATAATAATTACACAGATTTTCCAAGAAAAATAACCAAAGAAAGTGCAAATTTCCTGATAATATACTCACACCCATGTCATCCAGGATGTTCATGTCTTTTTTCTCCATTCTTCAATGGGAGCTTCAGTTGAAATGAAATTAATCCCAGCCAAGGAATTTTATCTAGAAAAAAAAAAAAAAAGAAAGTTTTTTTTTTTACCACAAATGCTGATCTTGCACTGGCTCTGCGATGCACGTCCACAACGTAATAAGGTTGGAAAAGTCACATGCGGTTAGTTCTTCACCTGTGTACTTTGGTTCCAAAAACTCATCTCATTTTCTCCTCCAACTTCAGAATTGTCCGATATCGTTGTTTTACCTTTTTTTGGTAAAGGCCTTTTGACTTACTTTATGTTTAGATACAGTTTATAGGGAAATTTGGATATCTTGACTGGTGAAATAGCCTGTTATCCAACATAACAGTATAATGTCAGTTATCGGTGGATACTTTTATTTTATTAATTTATCATATGATAAAAATATATATTGGTATTACAAATTTAACTGTGCTTTCTCATTTCTGTTTCATTTAGATACATTTTAGGTTCTAAACTGCTGTTCAAAAGTTTAGGATTAGTAAGATTTTTAATGTTGTTTTTTTTTTTTTTTTTTTTTTTTTTTTTTTTTTTTTTTTTTTAAGAAGTTTCTTATGCTTATCAAGGCTGCATTTATTTGATTAAAAATACAGAAAAAACTGTAAAATTGTGAAATATTATTGCAATTTAAAATAGTGGTTTTCTATTTGACATCTGACATCCATTTGACTTTCTTTGCACATTTGCTTTGTAAACACTGGGTTGGTACCCAGTGACCTTTCCAGTCAAGCTAGTGCAAGATGAGCATTTGTGGTTAAAAAGTGAGTGTGTGTATGTATATGTATATATATATATATATATTTGTTTTTGTTTTTTTTTTTTTAAATAAAACGACCAATCGTTTCACTAGATAAGACCATTATTCCTTAGCTGGGGTAGTGTAGAGGCCTTTAAAGCTGCATTGAAACAATTGCAATTTGGACCTTCAACTCATTGCTTCCCATTGAACTCCACTATATGGAGAAAAACCCTATTGTCACTGCACTGAGTTTTGTTGAGCCTGTAAACAGGGAAGGTTCTTGTTTGTGGTTTATTTTGTTCTAATAAGAACTGAGTTCCTTTTTTTTGGTCACTTAAATAGTTTAATACAACCAAGCTTAAGTATGACCGTTTCACTGCAGTGAGACCAATGTGATTTTGCCGACAATGCACTGTCGAGCTGTGCAGGGCGAAGGAAATCTGATAAAGAAAGGTTTACAAATGATTCTCCAAAATAAGCCTCTTTGTTTTAATCTGGCCATGTTGTACTGTGCTCAAGGATGGTTTTATGCAGGCCTGAAGTCCTTCTCTCCAAAGTCTTTCTTTCATGACAAATTCTAATGCAGACTTGCTGGCTGTAATCTACATGAAAAAAGAATACTATTCTGGGAGACTCTATAAAATCGCTATATCTAGTTTTCAGCTTACAATTGGCTTATTTCATTTTCACTCTATAAAAAACAGTCTGGTACGTTTAGCCATAATGTACAGACAGCGGCACCCTATAATTTAATAGCTGCTGTCCCATTTTCTTTTTTCTGTGATGATTTAAAGCCTGTGTAAAGGCAATTCAGAGAATTGTTTCTAAACGCATTATAAATGTTAGAAATGTATTGCTGAAAACATTGGAGTTACTGATCTAGTTTCCCTTTTTGCATGTCTATAGCCATGCTATTGCTAATTGCTAGTCAAAGGCCTTAGCTTTTTCTGTGTTTTTGTGCTGGGGTGTGCTCTCCTCATGTGGGTTTCATAATTAGCAGACGGCCTCATTACGGTTCGTTAGAAAGTGCCGTATATCTGTGAGCTTGGGGACATGTCCTGCATTGAGGACATCCTGTCATATTGTCACTTTGAGCACATGTGACCTCAGATGCAGAGTCACCATGCCTCAAGCCATTTTTTTTTTTTTTTTTATATAATTTATAGTTGATATGATATATTTTGGTTTTGAAAAGTTTATTCGTGCTTTCTTATTTCGGACTATTTTTACACTTTAGGATCTACACTGCTGTTCAGTATGGGATCAGTAAGATTTTTAATGTTTTTTTTTTTTTTTTAAAAGGTGTTTCTTAAGCTTATTAAGGCAGCATTTATTTGATTAAAAATACAGAAAAAGCAGTAATATTGTGAAATATTATTGCAATTTAAAATTGTGGTTTTCTATTTTAATATACTTTGAAATATAATTTATTCCTGGGATGCAATGCTGAATTTTCAGCATCATTACTCCAGTTTTCAGTGTCACATTATTCTTCAGAAATCATCATCATGATTTGGAAACAGTTGTGCTGCTTAATATATATTTTATTTATTTATTTTATTTTTTGAACCTGTGATACTTTTTTCAGGATTCTTTTATGAATAAAATGTTAAAAAGAACAGCGTTTATTTAAAATAGAAATCTTTCGTAACTATACACTACCGTTAAAAAATTTGGGGTCAGTCAATGTTTTCTTTCTTTTTTTGAAAGAAATTAATACTTTTATTCAGTAAGGATGTGCTGAAATTGATAAAAAAAAGTGATAGTAAAATGTTTATTATTATTGTGTAATAAAAATAGTTATTGTTTAATGTAAATTCGTTTTCATGAAATTATTTATTTATTCATGCTTTTAATATTTTTTTATTAATAATTTAATAAAAAATAAATATTTTTATTTTTAAAGCTATTTATTCTTTTTTTTAATAACAATCTTTATGTCATAAAAATCTAGAAAAATGTATTATTGTTGAATAAAATGATAAAAGGACTACCGTTCAAAAGTCTGGGGTCAGTCAATGCTTTCTTTTTTGTTTGAAAGAAATTATTACTTTTATTCAGCAAGAATCTTTTAAATTGATAAAAAGTGATAGTAAAGACTTATATTGTTGGGAAAGATTTCTGTTTTGAACAAATGCTGTTCTTTTAAACTTTTCATTCATCAAAGAATCCTGGAATTCTCAGGTTCCCAAAAAATATTAAGCAGCACTTTTTCCATCATTAATAATAAATCAGCATATTAGAATGATTTCTGAAGGATCATGTGACACTAAAGACTGGAGTAATGATTTAAAAAAATTCAGCTTTGCACAACAGTAATAAATAATATTTTTAAATATATTAAAATAGAAAACCAATATTTTAAATTGCAATAATATTTCACAGTATTACTATTTTTTTCTGTATTTTTAATCAAATAAACACTTAAAAAAACATTAAAAATCTTACAAATCCCAAACTTTTGAACAGCAGTGTATCTTCAAAAACATTAATAATTTAATTTAAATTAATTTAATTATACTTATGTGAAACCTAGCATTTAAAACTATTGATTTTATTTTTTATTTATTTATTTATTACAAAGAAAACCCTAAAGTTTCTTCCTTTGATGTATTAAAAAGTTGTGTATGTATATGTATATACATGCATATATATGAAGTAAATGTAACCTGTTAAGTCTAAAGGTTGCTTGACGGTTATTAGTTGTCATCTTGCCCTTCGACCCACTGGCGACTTCTCCCTATAAGACGTCTTCATTCTCAAAACCCTGTCCTACCAAAGTGTCAGGCTTTCCTGTGACACGTTCAACCTTGAGAAAAGTGCCAGAGACGTGTCCTCTTGCAGATTAATTTACCTACTTTCGTCCACCTTGAGGATCAGAATTCCCTCTCTCCAAATGAGCTGCCGGTGGCTGACCTAGAACAAGGCACAGGAAATTCCTTTCGTTTTGAACCAGGACGCCTCATGACCTGAGTCACTAATTATACCTTTCCATGGGCAGCAGCAGCAGCTTCGTAATTACCCCTGGGGGGCCGATGGCTCCTTTCAGAAACTCTTGCATGGGATTGATGTTAAGACAATGACATAGCTAGTCTTAATTCATCAAGAATCTGCCCTACTTGCCTTACTTCTGATTTGTCTGAGTGTTGTTTTTGCTTGGTACTCATGGTACATGCCTATCTGTGGAGCATTTACGCAATGTAGTTCAGGACGGTATAGGTGTCGCCTTGCTGTGTGAGGATCAGCTGTGTCCGAAAGAAACCTGAGTCGCATGACTTATTAGCCAAGAATAAACACAGAGGTGCCCTAAGACTTGCTGGAAGGGATGCCTTGGATGCCACTGGAGCATCCATAAATACACGAGGAGCAAGTGACGTGCATGTCGGTGTATTTGTGCCACTGTGCTGTTGCATTGTTTTTTAACCTTTCGATGGCACACATCAGTGCTTATTTGTAGGGAAGAGCGAAGAAGCAATTATCTGTGTATGACAAAATTATGTGTCTGTATTTAGTTTAAATCAGATGTAGGGTGGGTTTAAACTAGAATATCATTCAAGATATAGCTCTGTTTCTGTATTGTAGCAAATATTTATTATATTATATGTTTCATAAAGAGTGTAATAATAACAGAATACAAGAAAATATTTATTATTTTTGTTCAATATAAAAAATAATTTTGAAGTAATTATTTAATTATTCATGCTTTTAATATTTTGGAATTTTTTATCAAAAGTATGTCAAAAATAAAAATCACAGTTTAGGTGAGCGCTGTTCTATTTATAATTTCTTTACAGAAAATATGCATTATATACATTGAATACAATTATTTATTCTTTTTATAACAATTATTGTTCAACAAACAGCTCATTTTGAAGTGAACACCTTTGTGTTTTAAACCAAAAGTGTGTCAAAAATAAATAAAAATCACAGTTTAGATGTAGCTGTATTCTGTTTATAATTTCCTTACAGAAAATGTGCTTTACGTATATTGCATAAAATTATTTATTCTTTTTTTTATAGCAATCTTTGTTTATAAAAATCAGAAAAATTATTATTATTATTATTCAATGGAACAATTGTTATGAAGTGATTTAGTTATTCATGCTTTTAATGTTTTTGAATTTTAATAAATAAGGTGTAGCTCTATTCTATTTATAATTTCCTTATTGAAAATATGCATATATATATATATATATATATATATATATATATATATATATATATATATATATATATATATATATATATATATATATATATGTATATATATATATATATATATATATATATATATATATATATATATATATATATATATATATATATATATATATATATATATATATATATATGTATATATATATATGTATATGTATATGTATATGTATATATATATATATATATATATATAAAACGTAAATTATTTCATTTCAACTATCTTTGTCATAAAAAGCTAAAAAAAAAAATATTGTTCAATACACAGTTATTAGTTCTGAAGTAATTATCCAGTTATTCATGCTTTTAATATTTTTGCATTTTAAACCAAAATTGTGTCAAAAATAAATAAAAATCACAGTTTAGGTGTAGCTCTGTTTTATTTATTATTTCCTTACAGGTATTATACATTATATATATTGCATAAATTGATTTGTTTTTTTATAATAATCATTGTTATAAAAAGCTAGAAATAATATTATTGTTCAACAAGCAGTTATTCATTTTGAAGTGATTATTCATGCTTTTAATATTTTTGAGTTTTAAAACAAAAGTGTGCCAAAGAACCAAAAAAAAAAAAAACAGTTTAGGTGTAGCTTTATTCTATTTTTAATTTCCTTAGAGAAAATATGCATTATATATATTGCATAAAATTATTTATGTGTGTTTTTTTTAGAACAATCTTTGTTATAAAAAGCTAGAAAAATATTATTATTGTTATTATTGTTCAATAAACAGTTATTTGTTTTGAAGTGATTATTTAATTATTAATTCATTGTGATTTGAATAATATTTTTGGATTTTAAACCAAAAGTCTGTCATTAAATTAAAATGAAACGCACATTTTTAAGGTGTAGCCCTTTTTCATATACTTTAAACAAGTATTTGTTATGGTTATTCAGCTTTGAACAGATCCCCAGAAGTTACTTTATTGTTTTTGTTTGTCTGTGGTTGGATGAAGATTTGAGAGTATTATTGTAATTCACATTTACATTGATGTGGCAATTTTTGATTTTTGACAAATAAATGATCTTTAACATTTTCCGAAACTAGTGAACAATCTTATACAAGTTGCTGCTCTATTAAAAAAAAAAAAAAACTAGTATCAATCTAGTGTTATTAATCAAATCTCTCTGTTCAAATCTGAGTGATCTTCACCGATTATTTTAGTCCCAAGGGAAATCCAGGTCAAAATGTTAGCCTCTATTAGATTTGTGCTGGATTAGCTCCTGGCACTGTCTTATTAGCCAGTTGGGACTAGCGTATTAGCATTTGACTGAGAGTTGGGTAATACATTTAACATGATTAAGGGGGGGTATTGTTTGCTTATGGCCTTCTGTGCCTTGTACCCCATAACCCCACCCCGAAACATATTTCATACGCCAGCTGCTCCCAACTCATCGCGCTAATGACGGCTTAGACTGAATGAGGAATGAGTTTGACACAACGCTCAATTAACATTCTCTTCTTAGTTTACATGAGAGCCAAAACTGTTTTACTCAAGTAACTGCTAGATTTTTAGGTGATTGTAAAAGTAATAAAGATATGAGGTATTTCATCAATGAGTTTGTAATGAGGCATATGGTAGACTAATTAAATTTAGTAAATTGCTCATATCAGCTCATCCATATATGCAAGACGAATTTGTTAATTTGCCTTGCAGATAAGTCCTACGAATGGGTGTGCGTTGCTTCATGGCAGTTCGCCTAATAGCATTTCCTCCCAAAAACAAGCCAAAAACAATTACTTTTTATACCAGTAACAGAGCAGCCAAATGTACCGCTATCAAAAAAAAGCCTTTCACTAAGAGTCCTCAACCTTTGTAAGTATAACAGAAACTATTCTACTTCTCAGCTTTGACTTGCCACACTCTGAATAGCTTAGACTTTGAGTCGTCTTAATAAAAACTAGACCTCTAACTAGGCAATTTATTTAGTCCAAAAAATGAAATGAATAAATGAAATATATGTAAAATGAATAAATGAAATATATGTAAAATGAATATAATATATATATATAATATATATATATATATATATATATATATATATATATATATATATATATATGTATATATGTATATATGTATATATATATATATATATATATATATATATATATATATATAAAAAAAATATATATAAAAAAAAATATATATATATATGTATATTGCTTTAAATTCTTTTTACACATATATTTTATAATGCATACATATGCATATATATATATATATATATATGTTTTACTTTTTATTTATATGTTAGATTAGAAAATCAAAAACAAATGCGTGATTTTATTTAAATATGTAAATATTTACATATATTTTTATAGATTTTTTTAGTTAAATGCATGACATGTACATAGACAAATTGAAATAAAAATAAATGTGTGTATATATATATATATATATATATATATATATATATAATGTATATTATGTATATATTTTTATTGAAATAAATACATAATGTATAGATATACAAATTAAATGTATATAATTAATTGTACTTTTTTAAACTTTTTTCTACATATATATAAAATTATAAATATCAAAGATTAAAAACAAATGAAAACAAATGGAAACAATTTTATTTAAATCTATATTTACATTTGTTCATACATACATGAGATATATATCACTTATCCAATTTATTATGATTACGAGATATAAATAAATAAATATATACATATATATAAATATAAATTCAAATAACTGACAATGACTGAATTATTGATAATTCATGACTGAATTATTGATAATTCATGATGTGGAATATCTTTTAGGAAACTACAATTTCTTGATTAACGCCTAACAATCTGCATATTAAAGAAAGCTTGTAGACTATATGACTGATCCTTTTGGGTCTTTTTTTCCTTTTTTTGTTTTTAAATTGTAATGTATGATGATGTAACTTGTGAAGCCCCTTTACTTGATTTCCCGAGTGATATTTCTCTGGCATCTGCTTTGAGACATCTGGCATCTTCATTTGCTCGTCTGACATATTGTGTTGTATTGAAAACTCCGTGGTGTCAACCAGTGTTAAAAATCCTGCCAGCTTTGGGTCACCCACAGCTAACGCACCGTTTCACCTTTTGGCAGAGTCATCAGGATTTTCTGTGCATGTGAACACCGGCTTAATCAATTCTGAATTAGGGGTCAAGCAGAGCGTTGATTAAATCGCACCCAAATAGGATTTTCCATCACAACTCCATAACTTGGAGAACCAGTCTGCGTAGTATGCGAACGGTTAATAAGATGCTGTGTTTTTATAGATGAGGGGAGCGTGAAAGGATGGAAGTCTGTCAGTGTGAAGCTTTCTAATTACATTTGGAGAGCAGCCACACTCGCACTTGGAAGCTCCTGCCCTGCCCTTTTTAATTAATAATCTCTCTGGGTTTCAACCACACAACCAGGATGGGTTAACTTGCATTTTTGCTCTCTGTTGAAAGCAGATCTGTTTAGTATCCAGCATATCTTGATCGTATTATGGAGGAAAAGGGAAGGTAAGGACTTCCTTATGAAAACCACTTTGACAATATACTATCATAAGTAATAGGGCTAGTTAAGGTCAGTATTAAAAATCACATGGAGGCTGAAGGATGAGTTAACAGAAAGTTACATATCATTAAAATCAACAAGAAACGGCATTCCCAGCCTTTTAGTCTTGCAATATGTTGTATTTCCAAATGATTTGGGATATTCACTGTGGATATTTATATTTCTGAGACCAAATCTTGCTATTTATACATATACAACAATGTTGTTTAGTCAAGAAATGATATGGCTTTGAAGCCTCTAAGCTCCCCATGTTGGTGACCTACATTTTCTGTCATAGCTATTTGCTAGTATTGGCTGTTCCATTTTTTCAGTTCAGTGGAAAGCAGGAAGCTGTGTAAGATCACTGAAATATCTCCTTACCATATCACACATCATTCACTTCCTGTGGACTGATATTTGTAGTTGTGTTTATGGAAACCAAAACCACCTTATTTTTATTTTATTTTTTGCTTTTCTTTGCCTCTGTTTTAATTGGTTATTATCATGAAGACGAATTCATAGGGCCCTAACTAGGTAACTGCAATTAACCACAAGTTTACCACTAGCTTTTTAATGTGCTTTTGTTGTTGTTCTTGTTTTTCTCTAAATTAATCTCTTTTACAGCACCATCATAATCAGGGTAGCACTTGGTAACAAATGTATCATCTTTAACAATACTAAGTCATAACTCATTGTCCAACCAGCTAGTTAATTAGTGAGTTTGACTGCTTCCTCTTGTTTTTCTCTAAATTCATCTTTTTTACAGCACCATCACAATCAGAGTAGCACTTGGTAACAAATTTATCATCTTTAACAATACATGTTAACTAGCTGTCCATCCAGCTAGTTAATTAGTGAGCTTGACTATTGCTCTTGTTTTTCTCTAAATTAATTTCTTTTACACAACCATCACAATCCAAGTAGCACTTGGTAACAAATTCATTTTACAATATGTGTTAATTAGTTGTCCAGCCAGCTAGTTAGTTACTGAGCTTGGCTACTTACTCTTGTTTTTCTCTAAATGAATCTCTTTTCATCATCCTTAACAATACTAATTGATAACCAGTTAGTTAATTAGTGAGTTTGACTATTTCCTCTTGTTTTTCTCTAAATTCATTTCTTTTACAGCACCGTCACAATCAAAGTAGCACTTGGTAACAGCCTCGTTATTTTTAACAATATTAATTGGTAACTAGTTGTCCAACCAGCTAGTTAATTAGTGACCTTGACTATTTCCTCTTGTTTTTCTCTAAATTTATCTCTTTTACAACACCATCACAATCAAAGTACCACTTGGCAACAAAGTCATCATCTTTAACAATATATGTTAACTAGTTGTCCAACCAGCTAATTAATTAGTGAGCTGGACTACTTCGTTTTTTTCTAAATTCATCTCTTTTATAGCACCAAGTAGCACTTGATAGCAAATTAATCAACTTTAACAATATATGTTATCTAGTTGTGTCCAACCAGCTAGTTAATTAGTGAGCTTGACCACTTCCTCTTGTTTTTCTAAATTCAACTCTTTTACAACACCATCACAATCAAAGTAGCACTTGGTAACAAATTTCTCATCTTTAACAGTATGTGTTAATTAGTTGCCCAACCAGCTAGTGAATTAGTGAGCTTGACTATTGCACTTGTTTTTCTCTAAATTCCTCTTTTTTACAACACCATCACAGTCAAGTAGCACTTGGTAACAAATTCCTCATCTTTATCAATAAATGTTGACTAGTCCAACCAACTGGTTAATTAGGGAGCTTGACTACTTCCTCCTCTTGTTCTCTAGATTCATCTTTTTTATAACACCATCACAATCAAAATGGCTCTTGGTAACAAATTCATCGTCTTTAACAATATATGTTAACTAGTTGTCTAACCAGCTAGTTAATTTGTGAGCTTGACCACTTCCTCTTGTTTTTCTCTAAATTCATCTCTTTTACAGGAATATCACAGTCAAAGAAGCACTTGGTAACAAATTCATCATCTTTAACAATATATGTTAACTAGTTGTTCTACCAGCTAGTTAATTAGTGAGCTTGACTATTGCTCTTGTTTTTCTCTAAATTTATCTTTTTTACAGCAACATCATAATCAAAGTATCACTTGGTAACAAATTCATCATCATTTTAAACAATATATGTTGACTAGTTTTCCAACGAGTTTGTTAATTAGTGAGCTTGACTATTTCCTCTTGTTTGACTCTAAATTAATCTCTTTTAGATCAGCATCACAATCAAAGTAGCACTTGGTAACAAATTCATCATCTTTAACAAAAAGTGTTAACTAGTTGTCCAACCAGCTAGTTAATTAGTGCGCTTGACTATTGCTATCATCTTTAACAATACATTTGAAGGCATTTATTGTAAGTTAAAATATTTTTGCAGATTCATGTCTCAGGCTTTTTTGCCTTGTTTTATTTTTTTCTGGATTTTTAAGTGTTTATTTTTTCGCCCTGTGCCATTGCGATTTTAAGAAGTCATGACAAGTAAAAAAAAAAAACAACAACTTTATAATTTATTCAGGGCTTCCTTATGACTAACTATTTGATTAATTGTTCAGACAGCATGCAGACTAATTGATTTTCAACATCTCTAATCATAGATGTTGAAGCAGGACTTTTGTTTACTTCTGCCGCATTGGAACATGAGTCATATCGCCACCCTCATAGAAAAACAGAATGAAATCCAGCACTGCTTTGCAAAAAGGATAATCCTCTTGCCTTAAAGGAACCAGATAAGAGCTTTCAGCTCTTCAAACACTGAGATGTAGTCCTGTGGAAAAACCTCCCCGCTGAGATTAGGTAATTTCTCTAATTACGTACCAAGGGCCAGGCTCAAAAAAGTAGGTTAGCACCTCTAATCGACGACTATAAAATATATAGTTTTTGAGTTCGTGGAAAGATCACTGGTGTGTTTTAACTTTATCCGTAATTTCATAATCATATGAAATGTCACTTGCACTCGCAAAGGCCACACGCAAGTAACAATTCATGTTAAATTTACTAAATCTGGTAGCTTCACCACAGGAAGGAAACTATTTGGGCTTAAGTGCCTCGTTCCACATATCCGGAACAAAGCTTTGCTTGACTTTTCCATCCTCATTGGAAAAGGGAAAGATCAGATCTCAGTTATTTTATGTAATGTTGTTTTGCTGATTTTGGCTTCCCCAAGTCACATTTGAACACACTGTTTAACTCAGCATTTGTGGTTGTAACTCAAGTTGTTTTTTTTAAAGAAGTCTCTTATGCTCACCATAGCTGATTTATTTGATCAGAAATACAGTAAAATTGTGAAATATTATTGCAATTTAAAATTACTCTTTTCTACTTAAATATATTTTAAATTTATTCCTGTGATGCAAAGCTGAATTTTCAGCATCATTACTCCAGTCTTCAGTGTCACATGATCCTTCAGAAATTATTCTAATATGCTGATTTGCAGCTTAAGTAACATTTTGAATAAAATTTAAGCTTTGTTAGTCTGTAATATGTGTAGCTCTTGAATTCATTGGCGTTTAATTGATGAAAGACCGTGGATGTAGAAAAGGAGAGCGGCTTCTCTTGTAATGAATGAGGTCAGCGGCAAATCCTCTCTCGTCTCAGCACCAGACTGGTTTATTCTCGTCTTGTCGGGGCTGTTTCACCATTTTATCCAAACTGTTCCATATGTTTTCTGGCACAGCTCAGCCATAAAGGGACCTTGTACATAGACCTTCCTTTATATTGACCTCCTTTCATCTGTTTGGAATCACATGTAAGCCATTACGGCTGTGACGATGGCCCTTTTGTGGTGAATGTGATCCTGTGCGTTAGGTCTCTGTTATTGTGCTCCCTGAGGGCTGGAACGTCTGTCATCAGGCTCCAGCTGCAGTGCGCTCGAGTATGAGGTCTGGAGTGATGTTTGTGTGAAAAACCGTCACAAAGAACTGTAACTAGCCAATGAAAACTGGACAATTTGAGACGCAAAAGAAATGGATGAGAGGCCGATCGTTGCATATTTAGATTTATCAATTTGAACGACCTAACATTCAAGGCATATTAGAGGAGAACAATTATGCAGGTTTGCTTGCGTTTGTTTCTTAATTGCTACCTAATAATCTTAAGAAATCGTTCGTCTGTGATCTGCAGTGTTTTCAAGTGAAGGTTAAAGTGCTGCATGATGCTTGTGTTGAGAGGTAATTTTCTCTTTTTATCATTTTTTCTTGTATCTCAGTAGAGGAAAAATGTAAATGTCAACCTTTTTAGTGTGATTTTTGCATAGTAATCGATCAGTTAAAAAGTTTTATTGTGAATAGTTGATATTAGAAATGAAAAATATACTATGTATAAAAATATATTATTGGTTAACTGAACTAAGGTGTGGTTTTATCTTTTAATTTATTATTCATATTTTTAATAATTTGTATTTTATTTTGTAAGTGTCACTGTAACCCTGCTGTTGGCATATTTATATCCAGACATTGTATTCATAATAAAATTTAAAATGAATGAAAAAGTAATAATGATTTATTATTACTTTTTATTAATTAAAAAAAAAGAAATCTTTTGATTTATAATAATTTACCTTTAAATTAGTAGAATTAATACTATCTAAAAATAAAAGTATTATTTGTTATTCAATCATTGTTACTATTTATTCATTTAAAGTATTCTTAAACTAAAGGTGTCTTTTAATTCATTTAAAATGTAATTATTTTATTTATACATTAACAAATTAAGTGTAATTTTTAAATAATAATAATATTATTATTTTAAAACTAAATTAATACTTTTTATTAATTAAAAAAATAAAAATATTGTTTAAAAAAATGACAATTTACCTTTAAATTAATAAAATTTATACTGTATAAAAATAAAAATATTATTTTTTTTAAATAGTTAATATTTATTCATGTACAGTAAATTATCATTTTAAACTAAATTATTTTTTATTAATTTAATAAATATATATATATATATATACTTTAAATGAATACAATTAATACTATAATTAATAAAAAGTACTGTATATAAAAATGTTACTATTTATTCATTTTAAGAAAATTATTATTTTCAAAATAAATTAGTTCTTTTATTCATTTAAAATTAATTATTTTATTTATACATTAACAAATTAACAATAATGTAATTTGGTTGTAAATGATTAATTTAACTAAATTATTAATAGTTTTTATTAATTAAAAAACTATCAAATTAACACTATATAAAATACTGTTTATTATATTATTGTTACTTTTTATTCATTTTAAGTAAATTATTTTTAACTGAATTAGTTCTTTTATTCATTTTTTTTATACATGAACAAATTAACAATAATATAATTTTAAAATAATAATAATATTTAATAAATAAATAGTTTTTTATGCATTTTAATTTAAATGTTTTAGTGATTCAGTTTTTTTTTTTTTAGATGTCACAATGTTAACCTCCTTTACATCCATTGACAACATTTGTCTTGAAGAAATTAACTTCAAAAACAACCTTTATTTTGATGTCTTGACAATTTCCTCACCACGTCCCGTAAGGCCCATCCCAGTCTGCATTACCTCAAACTCATGAATGAAACGAGACACGCTGTGCAAAGAGAGAGGCTATGAAAGACCATGTGTGATGAATGAGAAACCGCCACTTGCTAGTACTGTATTACATACTTTATCTCAAAGGAAGAAGGTAAACGAATTACACCGGAGCAGGATGCAGCCTAGGCAGACTTATGTCTACTGGACATGGATATAGATCAATATGGATGCAGCCGTAGTGCTTTAAAAAGCTGCTGATGGAAGGATGTGAAAAACCACATAGGAAGGGATTGTATCATTGATGCTTTTGAGAGGAAGACATTGATCAGTTCTATTACGGTAGTTTGTGAATGACTGCACAGTTGTCATTTCTTTTCATAACAAGATCAAGTGGCATGTTAGCGCTTCACGTTCCCTCGAGTGCGTACAGATACATGCACACAGACACCTCAGCATTTCTGCTCCCAAAGCTGATAATTAGCCTCACCAGTTTGAAAAGACACTCTGCGTCATCTCAGTCCTCATTAAAGCTCTGCTGAGGCTTGTGTTTTTTCAGCTTAGAGTTTAACTGCTGTGCTCCTCCTGGTCAAACAATTGTGACCATGTTTACTACACTGTGGTGAATTCATTCTAATGGCTGGTGGAGATTATACACCGCCATCTGTCTGTCTGCTCACTAACACCATCAACAATGTTACCAAGCTAATACACAAGTCTCCTGTCACTTACCATGGAAGATCGTTTTTGGATGAACTACCACTTTAATGGTGTAGTGATTCTAGATGTGGAGGGGTTTGTGTCAGTAATTGGCTGTCTGGAGCGGTTGAGCTCAGATGACATGTAGCGGTGTTGCTGCAGTGTGCCGCTCGTGTTTCTAGAGGCTCGTCCGTGACCTCTTCTCGGAGTCGTTACATCAACTCTCGCGTGTCGCTGTGGAATCCTGAGCAGCTGGTGATGCAACAGCGAGCGGGAAATACTGACTGCTGACAGAACTGACATGTCAGGAAGAGTTTTCTGCAGCCTTGGCTGAGTAAGGACATCTCCTCTATGTTTCCAAGCACAGACATTAATTATCTATCTATGGTTCTATCTATTGTTCTATCATTCTGTCATTCTATCTATCGCTCAATCTGTCTATATTTATCACTCTATGTCATTCTGTCACTGTATCTATCGTTCTATTGTATCATCCTATCAGTTTAAAGTTCTTTATATATATCTATCATTCTGTCGTTCTAACATTCTATCGTTTTAAATTTCTATCACTCTGTTGTTCTATCGTTCTATCTATCATTCTATCTATTGTTCTGTTGTTCTAACATTCTATTGTTTTAAATTTCTATATCGTTCTGTCATTCTATGATTCTATTGTAACATTCTATCATCTTAAAGTCTAGAATCTATCAGTGTATTGTTCTATCTGTCATTCTATCTATCTCTCTATCATTCTGTCATTCCATCCTCTATCTATCTATTGTTCTGTTGTTCTATCTATCATTCTGTCATTCTGCTTATCTATCTGTCATTCTATGTATTGTTCTATCGTTCTGTTATTCTAACATTTTGTCATTTTAAATTTCTATCTATCTGTCATTCTATCTATTGTTCTATCGTTCTGTCATTCTATCGTTCAATTGTTGTTACATTCGATAATTTTAAAGATCTATCTATCATCATTCTGTCGTTCTATCTATCGTTCTATCTGTTGTTCTATCTATCATTCTTTTGTTGTAGCTATGGCTCTATATATCGTCCTATTGTTCTATCGTTCTATCATTATATTGTTCTTTCTGTCATTCTGTCATTATGTTAATCTGTTGTTCTATCATTCTGTCATTCTATCATTCTGTCGTTCTATCCTCTGTCGTTCTATCTGTCATCCTATTGTTCTGTCGTTCTATCTGTCTGTCTTTCTATCTGTCTTTCGTTCTGTTTTTCTGTCGTTCTGTCATTCTATCTATGTATTGTTCTATCGTTCTATCATTCTGTTGTTCTATCTATCATTCTGTTGTTCTGTCATTCTATCTATTGTTCTGTCATTCTATCTATTGTTCTATTTATCTGTCGTTCTGTCATTCCATATATTGTTCTAACGTTCTATTGTTTTAAAGACTATAAAGTTCTATCTATCATCTATCTATCTATCTATCTATCTGTTGTTCTATCTATTTATCGTTCTATCAATCTATCATTGTCAGTTATATCTGTTGTTCTGTCTATCATTCTATCGTTTTAAAGTTCTGTCTATCTATCGTTCTATCTTTAGTTCTGTCATTCTATCTATTGTTCTATCTATCACTCTGTTCTGTCTGATGGAAATCTGTAGTGTGTTCCAGCCAATCACCTGTGATTGTCATGTGACAAATTTATCAACACTGATGACATCACCTGGTTTGTACAGTGTCCTTATATGTTGTGAACAAGTAATAATCACTCTCCCTGATTTAAACTTCCCATTTTTGTCTGCATATTGCAGTTACCAGAAACCATCACTGATTCAGGAAGCTCCCATCATGTCCTTCTCTATTTTTAATATGTCTGTCTTTTATTAGCCGCATCTTGGCCCGGGGCCCTTACGAGTAAGGCCCTTGAGTTCCATGTTGGTCCCCAGCAACCGTCTTTTTGGCGCCAGACTAATGGTGATAGACGTGGCAGTGAAACCCAAGAGCGGTTGCTAAATATGTGCTAATGTGGTAAGAGAATCGAGTCCACACGCAGGCGGCACACATTTGACAGCAGACGTCACAGTGTGTTGTGATACTCTAGATATGGAGTACTCACATGTACACTTACTCATAGCCATGTGCAGTTGCATATTAATGTTGAGTGTATATGATCATTACGAGCAACAACACTGTTAACGTAGCATAAAAGTGACTCATGTGCTATATTTCAAGTCTTCTGAAGTTGTACGGCTGCTCTGTGTGATGTACAGGACAAGATTCAACCTGCTTTTCGAAATTTTTATCTGAACTGTGAAACCAAATAATTGAGTCATTGAGTCATCTTAAAAACCAGATCAGCCAGAATCAAATGAATCATTCACGAACAAAATCAACTGATTCATTGAACTGAAGTTTTCATGTGAAGTTTCACTTCAAACCAGTGGTTCATTAAAGACCTCAATTATAAATTCATCTCAGTATTCTCCAGTGGGGAATATGGAAAACATGTTCACTAGAGGAATCCTGTGAAAAACGCATTGATCTCATTCTCATTGATCTGTCATGCTGGTTTTCATTGTTTTTTTTTTTTTTTGCTTTGCTGCTCAAAGTTGACTTTATGCTGTTACATAACAATTCTTAGTACATTTGCTTGTTAGCGAGCACTAAATAAAAATAAACCCGTGTGTTCCAGCTGTGAGCAGCTGTGAGGGGTTGATTGACTTGCTGAGAGGGCGGCTGAAATAAAACAACTTTCTGTTTACTCTGGCTCAGGGAGATGATTTAGCTTGAAGACTCATTTGGACACAGATTGCAGATGTTTTCTGACAGTGTCTATATGGACGTCATGCTAAACCATGTTACTGAGGAGGGTGCTGGTGGTGGACAGCTGTTGTGATATGACGTTTGTGGCACAAGGGTGTTAGAATGTTGTGTGTGTTGATGCGACCGAGGCATTCACATTGTCAAGTCAAGAATCTTTGACTCTGTTAGTGTGGCAACAGAGGCTAACCAGAGGCAAATGTATGTATCTGTCCGTCTATTGTTTCTGTAATTTTATCTATCATTCTATCGTTCGTTCTATCTATCATTCAGTGATTCTGTCTGCCATTCTTTTGGCCTATTTATTGTTCTGTTTAACATTCTGTCATTCCATCATGTGTTCTATTTTTTTGAACTGTCTGCCTGTTTTTCTTTCATTCTATTTTTCCTCTAAATTATCCATCTACGCTTCCATCCATTTTCCTCCAACGTTTCCATCCATCTGTGCATTTTTCATCTCTAAAGTCTCCATCCATCCATCCATTTTCCTTCAAAGTTTCCATCTGTCTGTCCATTTTCCTCTAAATTATCCATCCTTTCATCCAATAATTTTTCCTCTAAAGTTTCCATCCATCCATCCATCCGTCAGTCCAGACATCAATCCATCAGCCCATCATTCATTCATCCATTTATTCATCCAACAGTTCATCTATCCATTCATTTTTCCTCTAAAGTATCCATCCATCCTTCCATCCATCCATAAATTTTTCCTCTGAAGTATCCATCCATTCATTCTTCCACTAAAGAATCCATCCATCCATTATCATTCATCCCTTTTTCATCTAAAATATCCATCATCCATCCATCCATCCTTTTTTCCTCTTAAGTATCCATCCATCATCTATCAATTCTTCCTCTAACAGATCCATCCATCCATCCTTTCATTCATATTTTTTTCTCTAAATTATCCATCCATCATCCATCCATCCATTTTTTTAAATTATCCATCCATCCTTGAACAGATCCTTCCATCCATCCATTTTTCTCTAAATTATCCATCCATCTGTCATCCATCCATCCATTTTTCCTCTAAAGTATCCATTCATCTATCCATCCTTCAACAGATCCTTCCATCCATTTTTTTTCTCTAAAGTATCCATCCATCCAACCATTTTTTCTAAATTATCTGTCCGTCCATCCATCCATTCATCCATCAACAGATCCTTCCATCCTTCCATCCATCCATCAACAGATCCTTCCATCCATCCTCCAACACATCCATCCATCCTTCCATTTTTCCTCTAAAGTGTGCATCCATCCATCTATCCATCTTTCCTCTATAATGTCCATCCATTTTTCCTCTAAAGCAACCATTCATCAATCCATCCATCCATCCATCCATTTTTCCTCTAACATATCCATCCTCAATCCAAAGCTTTTTGAGAGAAATTTGTCACAAATAAAGTAGGTAAGAAAACATGCAGAAAATGCAGGTGGTATTGCAAGAAAAAAATGTTTTTGATGATTTATAAATGGCATGATCTCAGTAGGAGGAAGAGCTTTGTAGATTTCGGTGACCCACATTTCAGAATTCCACAGATACAAACACACTGCATTTATCACGACGCATCCGACAGAAACACAGCAAGAAACCCAGATCACATGAAAGTGCACAGAGTATGTTCAACGACCTAAACACAACAATTCATACCTAGGGAGATGTCGACCTGTCACAGATCAGCCCACCCTGATTCCTCCTCACCTCTGCTATCAAGAGCTTCAACACTGAACTGATTTTACTTGAAATGTTTTGAATCTGACCCTGATTTGTTCCATGCTGATCGATTGGCATAGACCGATCTCAAACCCGGTTGTCACATTTATTCAGCACTGATGATAAACAGCAGACGCTCATCAGTGGGTTGTTCCGCACCCCCCTGCTGGGAATTTAGGGACTGGAGCACCCGTAGCCCAAGGCTTCAGCAGTCCTGGTTTGCTCTGCCTCATTCTCCTCCACCCCAGTGTAAATTAGAACCAGATGAGGTTATTCTGGGCAGCTTAATCCAACCTCTCTGGAATGGCCCGTCCGGCCCGTTTTACGACACGGCACTCCAAATTTAAGGAGGTTTGGAGACCACTTGACTATATAAGGATAGAAAGTGAACATGTTGTACAGTAAAATTCTTTTGTCATGTTGAAAACGGCAGGTTTTCAGTATGAAATCATAGCGTGTGCATAGAATAGTTCATTATGTCTGGTTTATGTTGTTCACTTCCATTTTAAAGAGTTGTATGTGTGTTTTCCACATAAACCCCTCAAATTGTAAACAGTCTGTCACATTTTACGCCTCCTCATTTGCTCCTTCAGAAAGAAACAAACTGCATTTGTTTATTTGCATTTGCATCTGAAAGCATTTCTTAGCTGTGCTTTTGTAATTTGTCAGAATTTCATATTGACATAAATATACACTGCAAGAGTATTTTCACTTCTTGCTTTTTGTTTCACTTTACCTTTCCTAAGAGATGAAGTAGTTCATCTCAAAATGACCATTTTCGTGGACTTTTCGTGTGCCTGTTCGTTTACATTGAAAATAGCATTTTGAAGGCTCAGAGAAAACTAGGGATGAGAGAACTCATCTTGTTGGAAAAAATCCTTGATTGCATTTTGCCCGTGACGAGTAACCGGCAAAATACTGGAAGTGGCGCGTTTCACGGATGAGAATTCATGAAATGCATTATTAGACCGTTTTTCCAAGGCTGCATGATATATTAAACCTGTTTAAAAATCATCATAAAGCATTTTTTTGTAACTTCTATTTTAATTTCACAAACGCTACAATTAAATTAATATATATGCGATGCAGGACTGTTACCATTTACATGCGTGGAGCGTCTCAAACTCCATCTCTGACTTTTGTTGTGAGTTTGGGTTTATTACAACATTCATCTGGGAACACAATGTGCACCATTTCATCAGCTTTGTAAGGTAAATTTTTGTCAGTGTGCTAACTGTTCATCACGATTTCAAAATAAAATCTCAAAGCCTCAAGACAAACTTTGAAGCTGGTTTAATAAAGCCTGACCTGAAAGTTTTAAAAGTTTGACAGTTCAGTCTGAAAAAGATTGAAGTTTACAGTAGTTTTAAAGCTTAAAGCTTGAATGTTTTGAAGTTAATGCTCTGTCAGTTAGACAGAGATGGATGGATGGATAGACAGACATATAGATAGATAGATAGATAGATAGATAGATAGATAGATAGGCAGGCAGATAGACAGATAGATACATAGATACATAGATAGACAGACAGACCGACCAACAGATAGATAGATAGACGATAGATAGACGGATAGAGATGGATGGATGGATGGATGGATAGACAGACAGACTGACAGACAGATCGATAGACAGACAGACAGATAGATAGATAGACGGATAGAGAGAGAGAGAGAGAGAGAGATAGATAGATAGATAGATAGGCGGATAGAGAGAGAGAGAGATAGATAGATAGATAGATAGACGGATAGATGGACAGATGGACAGATAGATAGACGGACGGACAGACAGATAGATAGGCAGGCAGATAGATAGACATAGATACATAGATAGATAGACAGATAGATAGACAGACAGACAGACCGACAGATAGATAGATAGACGGATAGATAGACGATAGATAGATGGATAGAGATGGATGGATGGATGGATGGATAGACAGATAGACAGACAGACTGACAGACAGATCGATAGACAGACAGACAGATAGATAGATAGACGGATAGAGAGAGAGAGAGAGATAGATAGACAGATAAACAGATAGATAGATAGATAGATAGACAGACAGACGGATAGATGGACAGATAGATAGACAGACAGACAGACAGCCAGATAGATAGATGATAGATTATCATGTTGCTAACATGTAGTTAGCATGATTTGCATATTGTTAGCATGTTTCTAGAATGATTAACATGTTTCTAGAATGTTTCTAACTTGCATGTTGTTAACAGTTAGCAAGTTACTGCCATGTTGTTAACATGTTCTAGCATGAATAGCATGTTGCTAGGATGTTTCTAACATGATTAGCATATTAATGTGTTGTTATCATGATTAGCATGTTGTTAACATGAATAGCATGTTGTTAACATGAATAGCATGTTGTTAGGATGTTTCTAACATGATTAGCATTTTACTAATTTTGCTAGCATGATTAACCATGGTTAACATGTTGTTAACATGTTGCTAGCATGTTTCTCATGTTCATGATGTTTCTAACATGATTAGCATATTACCAATGTGTTGTTAGAATGTTATGTAGTTACCATGATTAGCATATTGTTAGCATGTTTCTAACGTGTTGCTAGTATGAAAGCATGTTGTTGGCATGATTAGCAAGTAACTAACATGTTGCTAGCCTGTTTTAGCATGATTAACATATTGTTAACATTATTTCTAGCATGATTATCAAGTTACTAGCATGTTGTTAGCATGTGTCTAGCATGATTAGCAAGTTATTAGGCTTGGCTAGATAGATCGATCAGTCTGAAGATGTATGGCTGTAGCATTTGTCGTAAAGAAATGGCCAAATATTAACCTGAATTAAATGTTGTTTAGTCAGTAGTCGTTGTCGCCCTCTGCGGTCATTTGTTATGATACATAATGTACATTAGCTCTACTATTTATAATGCATTATGTATTTGAACGGTTTTGTTTAATAAAACTATATGCTTATTTGCTTTGAAAACTTTATTTGAACTAATTACTATTGCTTCATTGCTATTATTTTGAGGTCTGTATTACCTCAAACAAATGTATTATAATTATCCAGTTACTCAATCGTCAGAAATCCATATTTACACCTGGTGAGCTTTGTGATGCAGTAGTCACAAACACAAGTGAGTGTGTTGCATTGTGCCGCACTTGAAGCAAAAGTGAGAGTAGTCTTGTCAGTCTGGAAAACCAGGTAATTCCCAGGGATTTGTTTGACGGTTTGTTGAGTACTGTATGTGTGTACATTACATGCACATTTGCAAGAGCGCCGTCTCTTCTGTGGAATGTGCTGTCTCAGTTCTCCTCTGTGTCCAGCTGGTCTTCTGTTGGCAGACTCTCTCGTGCCAACAAAGAGATGCATTGTTCAGATCTCTGTATAGATAAGCATAAGTTTACTTTAGCATAAGAAGTTAGTCAATAAGGTTGCTTATGACTTAAAATTGACATCTAGAGTTCAGAATTACTTGATATGATCTCTAAAAGTCAGTCAGGTGTCTCTAATAGGACTGTGGTTTACTAGATCGTTTCACAAGGAGTTTTTGTAACGAACAGGGAAAGTGAGAGAGTAGGTGGCATGTGAATGGAGAGGAAGGGGAATAGCAGAAAGACAGATGACAAAAATAAGTGCTTTAAAGTTAGGTTTGAAGTCTGATGATCTTCTATAAGGCTGGTGTATTTGATGAGTGTTTTTCTCCTGCAGTGACTCACAGTCAGATGAGTTCTGTCACGGTTTATCATGACTTGTTTTCTCGCAGTGTTTGTGGTGTGTTTTTGAAGCTTGAAAGAGAGGCTGTGATCAGGGGAATCTCTAGTGCATGATGGGGTATTGGAGGACTCTGGGTGGGGTCAGTATTAGGTCATCTCTATCCAGTTAGTTTCAAACACTGCTGTCTCTCAGGAAGAATAAGAATGGAATGTGAAATGCTCCGTTTGTGTTCCAGTATGTCTCATTTCCTGTGATCATCAACAGAGGCTTGTGTCACTCCAAACTTCTCGGTGTAATACCTTTGGGACAAGGGCGTTAAAACAGTTCTGAGGGGAAAAAAAGATTTTATTTTATTTTATTTTATTCTTATTTCAGTCTACATAATAATAATAATAATAATAATAATAATATCCAATTATTTTAACAAGATTATTCATGTGTTTATTTATTTTTACTCATTCCAGCCCTTAGCACCTATTTATAATTTATTATATTTTATGTCAGCCTTTATAAGAATAATATCCAATTATATTAAACCCTTATTTACTTATTTGAATCATTCCAGGCCTCTTAAGAATAATAGCTGATTATAATTAGCACTTATTTATAATACTTATTTTAGTCTATTTTATTTTATTTTATTTTTTATTTATTTTTATTTCAGCCCTTATAAAAATATCCAATTATTTTAACACTTTTTAATATTTATTTATTTATTTATTTTTACTCATTCCAGCACATATAAGAATAATATCCCATCATTATTAACACTTATTTATAACACTATTTTATTTTATTTTATTTTATTTCAGCCCTTGTTAAAAGAATATCCGATCATTTTAATAGTATTTATAACAGTTTTATTTATTAGTATGATGTTTTGTTTTGTTTTTTGGACTCTGCCCACATAAAAATAATATCCAAAGATTTTTATACTTTTTCTTAACACTATTTTATTTTATTATTTTATTTTATTTTGTCACTCATTTCAATTCATATAATAATAATAATAATAATAATAATAATAATAATAATAATAATAATAATAATATGCAATTATTTTTAAAAAGATTATTTATGTATTTATTTTCACTCATTCCAGCCTTCATATAATAGCTGATCATAATTAGCACTTATTTATAATTGCTATTTTATTCTATTATATTTTATTTCACTTTTTTTTTTTTTTATTTGCCCATGTAAAAATAATATCCAGTTATTTTAAGACTTATCTATAGCCCTTTCATTTATTTTTATGATGGTTTATTTTTATTTTTTTTTCACTCAGCCCACATAAGAATAATACCCAAAGATTTTATACTTATTCTAAGCATTTTATTTTATTTTGTTGTTCATGGAAACATGTAGTTCATTTCCATTGGATATTTTGTAAAGCTTGTCTGAATTAGTAGCAGAAACCAAAGGAGGTGGATCTTGTGAAATGGTCAATAAATAAAGTCCTCATAATTAATGACCTCTTAAGACACACACTCAGTAGAGGGCGCTCTTTGTTCATCCATAGCAAATGTTTTCCTGCTGAGAGTAAAGCAGTGACACCCAGAATGTGTTTACATTCAAATTAAAGTTCTGTTTTCTACTAACACCTGAAATTAGGAGGAAAATTAACATTGTTAGTTAAGCCTAAAATCTCTCTTTCTGTCTGTCTCCAGACCACTCCAGTTCCAGCGGCACATTGTCCTTCCAGCCTCTGCGCTCGCAAGGTCCCATCCCCACGGCCCACGTCATGCCATCTCCGTCCAGCTCCAAACTCAGCGCGCCCTCTGCCCCCACCAGCCCCTGGAGCAGCTGCCAGCTCCCTTCTTCCCTCGACAGCCCCCTGGACATGAAAGACCCCCGGCCGGTGCGCCGCTGGTCCTCCCTGACCCGTCTCACCGGCCAGGAAAAGTCCACCCCTTCCGGGAGACCGTCGTACCGCATGGACCCTCACGGCTCCCTGGATCGCAGTGTGCTCTACGGCTACCGACAGGACCCTCTTTATTCAGACGGCTATCTCTCTGAGAGCCTGCACAAACTTTCCACCAACTCTGACTTTACTAAATATGACCTGGGCAGCAGTAACACCCTGGGTAAAACGGACTCGTCTTGCTCCTCTCCGCTCAAGCCCAGCACGTTAGACCTCACCTATAGTGCCTTACCAGAGAGCAAAACGCCCACCATCGGCCTGGCCGGGCCTGGGCAGAGAGGTCCCACACTCAGGCACCAGGCCGTGGGAGGGTCGCCCATCCAGCCGGCCGTACGGACTCAGATGTGGCTGAGCGAGCAGATGGAGTACCGGCCCGGACCGGAGGGATGCGGATCGTGGCAGCAGGAACAGCAGCAGCGAGAGCGACTACGACAGGAAACAGAACTCCCACAGGTCAGTTTGCAATTGCTTTGACAAAAATGGGAATGCAAAAATGGCAAAAAAGCAGAATTGGTTCTCCTGTGCAAATGAAGAAATGCCTTGTAAAAGTGGGTTCATAGCGCCCTCTGCTGGAGAGACAGTGGTAGGGTGAATTATCCTTCTGTTTACAGTACAAACCACAGAAAAAATGTCATGGCTAGCCTATGTAAATATGCTTAATTTATCAGACTTGTATATTTATTTTTTTGTATTTTATATTTTTTTGTAACTTGTATTTTTATTTTTTATCAACTTTGAGGGATGGTGTTTGAGGGATGTTACAATTTATATCCACACCAGTATTTAGTATTATTTATATATTATGAGTAATTATTTATTCATTATTATTACTCATTATTAAAATTTTTAGTTTATTGTATTCATTTTATATTATGTCATTTTTCTGTTATTTTCTTATTCAGATTTTTACAAATATTTCTAAATAATTTCTCTATTTGTTAGTTTTTTCATCTAATATTTATATTTAAGCTTTATTTAGATTTTTTTTTTAAGTTTTCATTTTAACTTTTATTTTATTAACTGTTTTTGCCATTTTTATCTTTTACCTTGTTCTAATTTTTTAAAATATTTCAAAATATTTCTTCTTCTATTATTATTATTATTATTATTATTATTATTCATCTCATATTTAAATTTTATTTTATATTTTTTATATTTAATTTTTTTAATCTAATATTTATATTTTATTTCAGCTTTATTTCAAATTCTTACTTGGCCTCAAACATATTCTTTTAAAAGATTTACATGTGAAATTATGAATTTAAATTTACAATTTAATATTTAGATAGATAGATAGACAGACAGACAGAATATTTACATTTTACTTATTTATTTAAATTTAAATTTTAGTTTATTTTATTAAATTCGTTTTTGTCATTTTTACCTTTCACTTTGTCATTGTAAGTTTTTTTTTCAATATTTATAAATATTTCTTCTATTATTATTATTATTATTATTATTCGTTTTTATATTAATAATTCAATTTATTTCTAAATTATTTAAAAAAAATCTAAATATTTTTTTCTTTTTTATTTGTTTTTATCCAATATTTATTATTTCTATATTATTATTTCAGCTTCATTTTTTTAATCTAATATTATTTAATTTCAGCTTTATTATAATTTAAATATTTTGAAATATTTTACTTTCTTTATTATTTTTTTATTGAATATTTATATTTTATTTCAGCTTTTATTTCTTTATTTTTACCTTACCTCCAACATATTAATTAAAAAATTGTCAATTTAAATTTATGAATTTAATAGATGATAGATTTAATATTTCAAAAATTATACATTTAAAAATTAGTATAATGAGGTGAGTGCAGATTATTTGCTGTATTGACCAGCATGTCTCAAATGCCGTAGAGTTGAACTTGTATTGCACTTGCATTGAAATTCATTTGAAATTGAGCTTTAAAGTCAACGTCAAACTGTATTTTCTGAAAACTGTGCATTACCTACCAGAATGGAGGTAATGCACAATGGAGAAAAAAATGTATTCTTGGCGTCAAACGGTAAGAAAAGTCATTTTAGAGACAGAACAAGGTTATGACTGTGCGTTGTTGAATCATGCACAATATGACCAAGAGCATGCATTAACAAATTTTGATTTCATGTTGATTATAGTCTCCTAAGCCAATTGTCTATTTTTAGACGTAAAGACCCAGTGTTTGTTCCAGATTGACTCTGCAGGACTGAAATATTGAGACTCAAAATGTTCTACTCAGCTCACAAAGAAACACAAAAACATCTTGTTATCAGTGGAAGTGTTTTATTTGCAGCGCTCGCTTTCATTGTCTTGTTTCTCAAGTGCCTGCACTGCACACTAATTACTTCCCATTTATGAGTACAATTATTTATAAATACATTCACACAGATATTAACAAGAACACAAGTGATTGTATAAATAATAAATGAAGATTACATTTTTTGATTATATTATAAGCAAACCAGTGTGTATTCTCATTAAAACCATGACTGTGTCCTTCAGTTTATGAAATACATCTTATTCAGAGTGCATATCTACAGCTCTCATTGCAGGAGAAATACATACTGTTAAGAATCACGTCAGTGGTGTGTCATATGATTTGAAAGCTCACCGATGTTTTCAGTTTTAATGCATTTGACTGTACTTGAATTCATTTGTTGTTGTTTTTAAGAGCAGTAAGGGACGGAAACCACTAGAGGGCGCAAAACATGCACTATTTCTACTTCCCGTCACTGTTTTAAAGCCTCATCTTATTTTGAGCTAAAACGTAGCAGCATTTTTGATCCGTTTTCAACTTTTGATTATTGTTTTTTATGAGTGATGGGGTGGAAATCAGTTTTAAGCATTTAGCACTCCTTCATTAAAGGGTTAGTTCATCCAAAAATAAAAATTCTGTAATTAATTACTCACCCTGACATTGTTCCAAACCCTTAAGACCTTCTTTCATCTTCGGAACGCAATTTAAGATATTTTTAATGAAATCCGAGAGGTCTCTGGCCCTCCCATAGACAGCAAGGGTCCTACCACAATGTACCAAATGGCCGACAGAGTAGTCCATGTAACATCAGTGGTTCAGCTGTAATTTTACGAAGCTACAAGAATACTTTTGCGTCAAGAAAACAAAAATATCGACTTTAATCCACATTTTCGTCTCCACTGCGTCACCTGTGGACGCGCGTTCATTCTCATTGCTTCGTAAAAATACAGATGAACCACTGATGTCACATGGACTCTTTTGTCGATCGTCTTGTTACTTTTCTGGGCCTTAAACGTGGTAGTACCCTTGCTGTCTATGGAGGGTCAGAGACCTCTCGGATTTCATCAAAAATATCTTAAAATGTGTTCCGAAGATGAACGAAAGTCTTACGGGTTTGGAACAACATGAGGGTGAGTAATTAACGACAGAGTTTTCATTTTTGGGTGAACTAACCCTTATGTATTGCAAGTTAAAGGAATTATTTAACTGATATTTTTTAACACTGGACTTTCAAAACATCGCTACTGATTCTGATTCAAATGTGTTCATGAGAAATAATAATAATAAAAAAAAATAAAAGTCTCTGTAACAGTGAAACGATAGTCAGGGGAACAGCCCACATCAGAAAACTAGCCAATCAGAAACATTCTTTGCCTGTCAGTCAATTCACACAGGTTTGTCTAGTGTGTAGTTGAAGTCAGAAAATGTATACAGGTCAGTCTAATGTCACGTAAGGCACCTTTAAAATAAAAGGGAGGTAGAAGTCTCTGAAACAAGTGTCCCTCTTATACCCATTCTTCTTGTTTCTGGCCATTTTGGGGTCACATGAGCTTGACAAGGATCAGCATGAGCAGTAGAGCCACTACGATAAGCAGGAAGTTGAGCAGCAGGTTTAGTCCTCGGTTATTGGTCAGATCCATATTGATGGGATGGAGATTTGCAGGGATGTTCAGATTCAGCTGTCTCCTCGTGTAGCTTGAGCGCGTTCGTCCCCAAGTGTCGGTTCTTCTTGTTCGCCAGTGGGCTGGTTACATCACGCCGGTCTCTCATATGCCACGGAAAGAGCTAAACATGATTGACAGACTGACATGAGCTTTGCCGACAGGACAGAGTTATATAATAACACAATAACTTGTTCTCTTAGGTGTTAGGTCTCATAGTAAACCAGTTTAAAAGCTGGTTTGGATTGTTGAACTGAATTAGTACAAGTGGGAGTATCAGTCAAAAACAGAAGCGGCACACTTTTTATTCCACACAAGTGATCTTGTAATGCTTTTATTGAGCAGGTGTTTTTTTCAGTTTGGCACAGTGTGTAACAGAAGACGTGGCTCAAGTCAAAATCCATCCGGTGACATGCAGTGATGGGATAGTGACAGAAACATGGAGAAATACTCGCATGCAGCATAAGTTCACAGTGAAGGCTGGTCAGTTCTTTAAATTGTCCTGTCCTGTCCTGTTTTAGTTGGGCACTGCTTTAACTCTGCACTATTGTTCGAAAGTTTGGGGTCAGTAAGATTTAAAGCATCTTATGCTCACCAAGGCTGCATTTATTTGATTAAAAATACAGTAAAAATTGGAAATAATTTTACAATTTATTATAACAGGTTTCTATTTGAATATATTTTAAAATGTCATTTATTTCTATGATGCAAAGCTGAATTTTAAACTTGTTTGTTTTTAATGAATAGAAAGTTTTTAAAAACCGCATTTATTTAAAATCAATTTTTCGTAACGCATTACAGGAAGGTTTCATTTGTTAACGTTAGTTAACTACATTAGTTAACATAAAGTAACAAAGAAAAATAAAGCATTTATTAATCTTAGTTAATGTTGATTCCATCATTTACTAATACATAATTAAATTTAAAAGTTGTATATATTAATGTTATTTAATAGACTTGAGCTAACATGGACTAACGATATTTATTTATTTATTTTATTTTTCCAAATTTTATTATTTTTTATTGTTATTTCTTATTTTACTAATGTTAACAAATAAACAATAAATACTGTAACAAATGTATTGCTCATTGTTACTTAAAACATTAAATATAGTTAACAAATGGCACCTTTTTGTAAAGTGTTATTTTTGAATGTCTTTACTGTCATTTTTGATCAATTTATTGCATCTGTGCTGAATTAAACTTCTAATGCATTTAAAATTAATAATAATAAAAACAGAACTTGCTGAGCCCCCAAACTTTTGAACAGTAATGCCTTTAGTTTTTTTTTTTTGAGTATTAAATACAATATGTGTGTAGTTATAATCTATATATAAATTTGCCTTATTAATTTAGCCTCCCCTGCTGTATTGGATTTACTTTTTCTGGCACAGTGCATTACGAAATTTGGCTTTTCTCTCTAAGGATACATGGCTGGTGCTTTATCATTTGGCCCAAATTAAATTAAACTAAATTCTATAATTAAACTGTGTGAGACATTATAAAATATATTGGCATTTTAATCATCTGACTCTCAATTGATGTTGGCAACATCCACTAAAGAACTCATATTGTTTAACCACTAGTTTATATCAGTATTGCCTTTCTTGTGTTACTCTAAATGTGCTATTTACTAACACTTTAGATGGAAATCATGCAGTGTGTGACCCAACTACTCAAAACCCTCTATAAAATAATAAATAGCCCAGCCCGTCCCTCCCCTTAACGCGATTGACCCCTATGTACAATCCTTTGCCCTCATTGGCTAGTAGGAAACCCGTGGCCCCTCCCGCTCACATTAGCAAGACAATGATGTAGATGAGCAGCAGGCAGATGAGGATGAGGCAGAAGTTGACGAAGAGATCCTGCATCTTTTGCTTGGCCTGCTGGGGAACCTCCATGGTGGACGCCCGCCGAATGGCCGCCCGCGTCATGTGCTGCACCTTCTCCATGCCGAGGCGGGGTGGGTGGAACGGATTAGTGCAGAGAGAGGGGAGATGTGCGGAGGAGAGAGAAAGAAGGACAGCAGAGAGCCGTGTGGGATGGAAGGAGTACAGGTTGTTGTGGTGATGGAGGAGGTGATCCGTTTGCCAGTGGACACGGACGCTGAGGGAAAGGAGCAGGAGATGAAAGAGTGAATGTGCATGCAATGTTCACACGTGACATGCAGGTTTGGTGGATGCTTCAGAAGATTTTGACACTATATAGTGTCCTTAAAGTGATAGTTCACCCAGAAATGAAAATTCTGTGATACTCACCCTCATGTTATTCTGTAAGACCTTCATTTATCTTAAAATATATATATATTTTTGATGAAATCTGAGAACTTTCTGACCCTGGTTACGTTAAAGAACCAATGAAAGTAGTAAGGACATCAAGCTTCATAACGCTAATGTCACATGTACTATTTTATCAATGACCTTACTCTCTTCTGGGCCTTAAACATGGTAGTTGCGTAGCTGTCTATGCAGGGTCAGGAAGCTCTCAGATTTCATCAAAAATATCTTAATTTGTGTTCCGAAGGTGAACAAAGGTCTTATGGTTTTGAAATAACATGAGAGTGAATTTTCATTTTTGGGTAAACTATGCCTTTAAAGATTTGTCTTGTTTCCAGCCAAAATATCTAAAAATTCTTAAATTAAGAAGTAAATTTTTTTTTGCTTACCCAATTTATAAGTTCATAAAAAGTTAACAGAAGTTTATTTTTAATCATTGCTTGTTGTATTTTAATGTGACAAAATCGTTGCATACACTACTGTTCAAAACTTTGGGGTCAGTAGGATTTTTTTAATGAAAGAAGTCTTTTATTCCCAATAAAGCTGAATCTTGTGAATATTAAAAATATACTAAAAGCAATAATATTGTGAAAAATGGTTACAATTTAAAATTTGAATGTACATTTTTTTTTTAAATGTTTTTTTTTTTAATGTATTTTAAAATGTTGAGAAAAGAGTTTAATATTATTTTTGTACAAACTGGATCTGTTGATGAATAGAAAGTTCAAAAGAACAGCATTTATTTGAAATAAAAATCTTTTATAAGTTTTTCGGCCTTCATGAGCGCACCTGATTTAGTTTGGTGCTTGCACTGCACACAGTGTAAAATTATTATTTTTTTTTAATAAAAAATAAAATAATGAATAATAGTAATAATAGTATTATTGCATTTTATTTAGTTTAAAAAATTAACAAAATATTAAAGACTGATAATTCTATATTTTAAAATAAAAAATAAATATGAAAAATACAATTATTTTATGGTGTACTTAAAAAAAAAACAATGCTAATATTTATATTTTCATTTGTATTTAAATTTTTCATTTACATTTTTATATGAATTTGTAACCTTTTAAAACCTAAAATCAGCAAGCTTTTATTTTGGCAGGTTGCCAGTAAGTATATGCACTGTCGGTTTTAGTGCATAGCCTATATTCATACGCATAGCCTATATTCATGCTTTCTGACCCCAATTTTTTTTTTAACAGTAGTGAATTTTCCATATGAATTTTCTGTGCTTTAAAATGTCATTGGTCAAAGTTGCAATAGTTTGACTATTTATATCATTCAGTGCATTTAATGCAAGGTTTTAGTCCCAAACAGAGCATTTTTATACCCTGAATAGTTTCAGTTTCAGCTGTGTCACCTAAAAGGCAGATGCATGACAAGTTCCTAAAATTAAAACCCCAGGGGTCTCAGTTCCTCCTGATTCTTCTTTCAGACTGGATTTTGCAGTCTTACTCTTGCTTTTTCACCCAAAGATGCACTTGTACAAAGCCTTGGTCTATCGCACTTCGAGCAGAACATCATTAACCTATTATTTTTATTGAGTGCTTGCGAGATGAGACTTCAGCAGCACATATTGTGCGTTTATATAACTGTCTTTGCGGTGTAGGAGTGAGCTTATTTCTTTTCATTATCCCATCTTGGCTCTGAGTAAATAAAAAGAGGTGGCTTCAGAAAGACGTTTTATATTGGTGATTTTACATGTGTACAAAACAGCCCAAATCAGGATTTAGCACTTCGCCTCCGGAAAGATTAGATGAAGCCCTGTTTTCGCTGAAAGATAAAGTGGCCTTGATTATAAATCTCATCTTAGATGAGCTTATCTCTCTCTTTCAGACTGCTGCTCATTCCTGTCTCCTCAAATCTGTAGGAAGTTCTGTCTTACGGATGCACTCGTATGCAGAAGCACCTGTGGCCTGCGTTCTCATTGGCCACTACTTTGCATTATCTGCTTCGCCTGCAGTAACGTTATTCTTAGGAGTGACCTTTGCCGGTCACAATATTCCATTGAAAGCGTGGCCAGGACTTACCCAGAATCCCTCAGGAGCCTAACTCTGTTTTACCACGTATAACTTATCACCAAGAGAGTAATGAAGGCCTGGGATGATGTTATTGTTGGGTATGTAGGCTGTCACTACTTGCCTGATGGGAAATGGTTATATGGAGGATGTCTGGTGTTTTTGGGAGATGTTGGATTGCTTGTTGTGATAGTGACCTGTCTAATCGTACTTGACAGAAACCTGTTCCTTTGCAACAGCTTGTAAAGACATAAAACAGGCCTTTAATGGCGTGCATGCTATGTTCAACAATTTATGCATTTATGCAATTTATGTTGTTTAAAATGGTTTTGAAAGCTTCAAGCAGCAGCTTCCTGTCAGGAAAATGACAAACTTCTTGTTTTAGTCTGTTCCACTTAAAATTACAACTGACTATTTTGTTAGCGAGTCTGACTAGTTTTGGTCTTTTAGCCTTTCCCTGTTTCTTGAATTATTTTTAGCAGCAACTTCAATTATCATGCTTTCAGCGTTTGACTTTTTAGCTAATTTGTGCTGTTTTGAACACCTCACACCGTAAGTTGATTTTTACATTTTAAAAGTCAACTTTAAACTGTCATATAACAAAACAATCCATCTTGTATAAATGCCCCTAACTGGAGTCACATAAAGCCAAAACCAGCCTAATTAAACACTTGTTTACAACTGTACCTCAAAGTCTGGAAACAGTTCATTTCCAAAGTTTAAGTATCAGGAAATTTTAGGAACCATATACAGAGCTTCTTTAAGACTGGTTGTTCAAACTGCTGTAGTTCTGTCATGACAGCTCTCTGAGAGGTTAGCATTGTAATGTACATGGCAGAGAATAGATTTGCTACTGAGACTTGCTACTGCCAATATATCCACAGATATGCGGCTGTGAGCCTGTAAGAAATATTGCTGCTGCACATATAACATAGGACCACAAAACCATCATAAGTAGCACGGTATATTTGTAGCAATAGCCAAAAATACATTGTATGGGTCAAAATGATCAATTTTTCTTTTATGCCAAAAATCGGTCGGATATTAAATAAGGATTATGTTCCTTGAAGATATTTTGTAAATTTCCTACTGTAAATATATCAAAACTTAATTTTTGATTAGTAATATGCATTTCTACGAACTTCATTTGGACTCAACTTTAAAGGTGATTTTCTCAATATGTAGATTTGTTTGTTTTTGTTGTTGTTGTTGTTGTTTTTTTTTTTTTTTTTTTTTTTTTTGCACCCTCAGATTTTCAAATAGTTGTATCTCTGCCAACTATTGTCCTATCCTAACAAACCATACATCAATGAAAAGCTTATTTATTCATACATCACAGTTGACCCTTATGATGAACCACCCATAGCAGATCTACAGTATACAGGTGGAGCTGGGGAGGTGGAGGGATTCTGAAACACGCTGCAACTGCTACAGCAAGCACTAGCCGAGTATTTGAATGTTGAGCAGCTAGCTCATTGGCTGCTGATTTGAAAAGAAACCAATCAGCTGTGCCACGTGAATGATGATGTCATTATATCAGAATGAGTTAGAACCTACTGGCCTGCGCCATCTAGAGTTTCGTGCCTGAACTTTGTATTGTACAGGATCTTATTTAAAATTTTGCACACCCCTACTGGAGTTGGCCATTTGTGTTTAGTGACTGAAGAAAAAAAAACTTAACTCCATTTTCACCATATGTGACCCTGGACCACAAAACCAGTCTTAAGTTGCATTAGTATATTTGTAGCAATAGCCAACAATACAATGTATGGGTCAAAATGAGCAACTTTCTTTCATGCCAAAAATCATTAGGATATTAAGTAAAGATCATGTTCAATGAAGACACTTTGTGAATTTCCTACTGCAAATATATCAAATCTTAATTTTTGATCTGCAATATGCATGGACATCTGTAACGGCAATTTTCTCAATATTTAGAATTATTATTATTATTATTTTTAACAGTTGTATCTCAGCCATATATTATCATATCAAACCATACATCAATGGAAAGCTCATTTGATGATGTATAAATCTCAATTTTAAAAAATTGACCCTTTTGACTGTTTTTGTGGTCCAGGGTCACATTTAAGGAATTTTGAGATGTTTCCCCACCATTAACGGAATTTTCTTGCTTTCCATATTTTTACTAGTATATAACAGTATTGACAAAGTATTGAATCCCTGGATCAAAACATAGCAAAGAAGCAGAAACAAGCGTTCATGTATAGAAGCAAATGCATATTTGAAATAATGCTATCAATTGCATTAAAACTGCAATTTGGACCCGTTGAATGATTGACACCAAGCCATGCACAATAGTGCTTTCATAGTGTTGCTTGCGTCCAGCTGACGGGTGTCACTGAAAAAAGACGTTAAGTATACGAGTGACTGACAGTGAAGCCTGGAGTGGAGCTGTCCATTTAGGCGCCCATCGCAGGCTGCACGTGACACGGAGAGATTGGAGAGATGTTTGTCAACACCACAGGGCAGCAGCATTCCAGCACCCTAGTTAGCTGGTCAGAAGTCATGCCCTCCTTCACCACTGGGAATGATAAGATCATTGACAGTCTCTTTAGGAGGCTATCGAGCAGGTCATATGTTTAAAAGACCCTTCCTCATATGGCTATTCTGAGCAGAACTTTCTCAAGCCATCCTTTGGCAAAAAACGGCAGCACATCTGCTGAAACGCAGAGAGGGAGCCAAGAAAGTTGTGAAAAAAATAGAAGCGGAGCAAAAATAAGATGGAATCGCACCGAAGAAGGAAATCATCTGAAAGGCTGGCCCGGAGATTTCCCAAGCCTGTGCATGTTTATGTGCATAATTTTTTACCCTCTGCTGTACAAATAAGTCGACGTGAGGCAGAGCGAGTGCACTCATTTGGCCTCAACGCTGAACTTTCCATGATGGCATTGTAGAGCAATGCAGTGGGGGTTTTTTGCGGCATGGTGACGCCTTTGAGGGCATGACTCTTGACAGGTAGGACAGTGCCTGCTGAACTGGCTTTAGGGGAGGCATTTTTGGCCATGCACACTAGGGCTGTGCCGATACTGTTGTATATTGATACTTCATTTTGCTACTTCATTGCTTTGAAGCTACAAATCTTTCAGATATAGCATTGGTACAATTTTTTACAGTTCAGTTAGTAAAGAAGCAGGTCATCTAAAATGTGGAAATTAGTGTTTTAGAGATGCAATACTAGACAAAAGTGATGGAAATAAGTTTGAAACTCATTCTGCAGATTCATTCTGTCACTGAGAGAATTTCACATTTATCGCAGTTTAATTTGCAGTACAGTTATGAAACCTTGATGCATCCTTTAAATTGTCACATATACTGTTGTGCAAGTTATTCTAACATAAATTACATTAAACCAACTTAAAAAACTAATCTTGTTGAATTTCAGATAACTAAACTAAAAGCTTATTTTGATGAGTTAAAGTAATATAAAAACATAAGTTGCCATAACTTACTGATCATGTCATTTTTACAGTGCAATATATATAAAAAAATAAAATATAAAAAAAATAGCAGTATTATATAGTTAACAAAATTAAGAATCGTTTGTGACAAAAAAGGTCATTTTTATATATTTTTTATAATTGATATACACAATAAAATATATATAATGTTTGGTGATATATTAAAATGTTTTTTTTTTTTTATATTCCACATACTTATTACATTTATATATTTATTATTTAATAGTGTTAGTATTATAGCTGTATTATTTTTATTATTTGTGATCCAGGGTCACATAACCAGTCGTAAGGGTCATTTTTTCAAAATTGAGATTTATACATCATATGAAAGCTGAATAAATAAGCTTTTCATTGATTTATAGTTTGTTAGGATAGGACAATATTTGGCCGAGATACAACTATTTAAAATCAGGAATCCGAGGGTGCAAAAAAATCAAAATATTGAGAAAATCACCTTTAAAGTTCTTCAAATAATGTTCTTAACAATGCATATTACTAATCAAAAATTAAGTTTTCATACATTTACAGTAGGAATTTTACAAAATATCTTAATGGAACATGATCTTTACGTAATTTCCTAATGATTTTTGCCATAAATGAAAAATCTACAATTTTGACCCATACAATGTATTTTTGGCTATTGCTACAAATAAACCCCAGCGACTTAAGACTGGTTTTGTGGTCCAGGGTCACATATTTATTTATATATTAATTCACTTTTACTATAGTCTTATTTACATTTGAATGGGCAATTCATTTTAATGTAAATTATTTTTTATTTTTTTATTTGAATTAAATTTGCATGTATAAAAATTTATAAACTGTACTTTTTTGTGAGAGAAAGCTTTTAACTTTTTAAGTAATTTTTTTATATATATATATATATATATATATATATATATATATATATATATATATATATTTTTATTTTTTTTTTTTTTTGATCAAATTTTACATTGAAGGCAAATAAAGATAAATTTAAAGACAAATTGGACAATATGGACAAGAACTAATTTTGTGTATTGTAAAAATTTATAAAATTAACTTAATCATTTTTTTTCTTACTTTTTTTCATGGTTTCATGTTTCACTTATTGTAACATGGCAAAAATCGTGCATATTTTATATAAATTATATATAATGTTTGGTGATTATATTAAAATTTATTTATTTTTTTATTAATACGAAACTATAAAATAAATGTTACAAATGATTAATTAACGAATTAATAATAATATAAAATAATAAATAATGCTACATTAATAATAATAATAAATTATGCAATCATATGTAATTAAGAAGTGAACATGTATTTGTAGAATAATAACCCTTTTGCCACAAATGTTGCTGTAAATACGTACAAATACGTATAATGTATATCATTTTTGTATAAGCATAATAATTTCTTTCATGCATATTTATTGCTTCAGTATTAGAATCGGTCCTATGCAAAAGCCAACACAATTGGACGTGTGCAACCTGTGGTGTAGTTCTTGCTTTAACACTCTTCTGTATGCAGTTAACCTTTCCTCCTCTGCAGGGCTGCGGTGAATGCAGCCAGCTCATTTGTGCTAAAATGAAGGGCTGTCAGATCTCCCAGCGGAGTGCAAATATGGGGCGTTGTGTATAGGTTGGAGTCAGTCTAGGTCACGTCTCCCCGATTTGTGTTCGGAGAAGAATGAGTCTGGCTCGCTGTTTATCGTGGGCACACAGAGCAGCGAACAGACCCAAACATCAAAAGTCTGATTAATCTCTGACTCCATGCAGTCGGACACGTCAAGCACTGCTGTGTAAAGTTATGAATATAAAATACAAAGGCTAACTGATGATTAACCCTCCGATTGTTTATCACCAAAATATATTTTCTGCAGTGTTACTGATGAAAATGTATATGCGTTGAATCGTAAATAGCCTTGTCAACGAATTGATCTTAAAGTTCTGTGAACTTAGGCTGGTTTTGGATTTTCCTTACTCTCGTTTTTTTCTACAAAACTTGCATTTTTAAAAGTCAGACTTTTTAACGCCACACGTCGTCATAACAATGCCATGTTATGAAAAGATCCTCATCAACAGCACTAGACACAATAGTCAAATCTAGATTAAACTGATCTTTGATGACTAAGCAACCATTGTGGGCCGTCCTGAAACTTATATACAAGAAAATGTTACCTACCTAAAGTGTAGATGGAGAGTATTGGGGTTCAATCCTGTTGCTCTGGTTTTAGAGAAAGGCAGGGTCTGTGGTAGCAATGTGAAGTTCGAAAGTTTATGGCAGAAAAGTGGAGGGGTGGAGTAGAGGAGGAGAGAGAAAAGAAAAGAGATGCGTAGGAGGGGTCTGAGCTCGCGCTTTCTTTCTTTTATTTTTTATTTGGAAGCAGATTTACAAGGTTTAATACTTGCATAAGAACAGCGTACCAAAATTAGATTCTAATGGATAGTATTTATTTATTTTATTTTATTTATTTATTTGCTGGTCAAATCTTAAATTAAGCCAATTAAATGTATCCATGTCTAAAATAAAGAAATTATTTATTTATGTTATTTATATGTTTATTAGCTGACAGTAATATTTTTTTAAAATAATAATTAAACATTTTAAATTAAGCAAATTGATGTGAATTTATCCAGGTCTAAAATAAATTATTTATTTAATTTATATATTCATTAGTTTATAGTGTATTTACTTATTTATTTATGAATTTTAAATTAAGCAAACTGAAGTAAATGTATCCAGGTATAAAATAAATAAATAGTTTTTTTATTTAATTTATATATTCATTGGTTGAGAGAGTATTTATTTTATTATTTATTTATGCAGGTCAAATTTAATGATTTAATTTAAGCAAATTGAAATAAATGTATCCAAGTCTAAAATAAATAAATGATCAATTTATTTCATTTATATATTCATTAGTTGATAAATAAACTTGTAAATTTGTCCAGGTCTAAAATAAATAAATAATTTATTTATTTAATGAATATAATTATTAGTTGATATTTATTTATTTATTTATTTATATATGTAGGTTTTGTAGGTCAAATTTTAAATTAAGCAAATTGATATAAATTTATTTTGTATATATTTGTAATATTTATATATCTATCTATCTATCATGGGTCCAATTTTAAAGTGCAGGCAAATTTATTTATTAATGTGTAAACCCGATAAATAAATAAATAAATAAATAAATGTTTTAAATAAATAATGAGATTTTTTTAAATTTAGAATTAATTAAATGATTAATTTTGTTTACTATAAACGTATATAAATCTGAATGTACATAAAATAATTTTGCCTACAGTGTACGAAATTAACTTTCTCCTGAGAAAAAGCTTTTACCTTTACATTTTTTTTTTTACTCTTGTTTTTCTTTTTTCCTCATGTACATCTCTTACTTGCAAATAGCTGTATTACAGGCCTTGCCTACAGTAAATTTAGTGTCACATGACAAAAATAGTGCATTTGTATTAACGGTGGTGACACATTTTCCTTAGCTCTTCCCTGCTGCATGTGCAAAATGCGCAAAAAAACGTCTAACAAACTCCCAACATGAGATCATCATTAGACAGAAATATACTAAACAGAAATATTTGCAAACAAAAACTATGCAGTAACTTGTGTTTTCTTGCATTTGCATGTTTCCCCATTACTGAACTGTTCAGGCCTGGTTGAATTTGCTCTGTAACTTTATCCGGCAGCTCTCTGCCTCACTGGTGGATTAATACAGATATTCTCTTGATGTTGCGGCCAGAACAGCATGTGCTCTAAATGACCGGTTCCTTTGAGAAGACTGTCTGTGAGATCTATATCCTAACAGACTACAGTATAACCATCTTCGACCTGTGGTTTAAGAGCATCCCCAGGGGGCTCCGTGAACTTCATACATATTTGAGCTTTTTTCCCCATTGTTTGAGTTCTATTTTGAGATAAAAACATCTCGTAGTTTTCTTCCTTATAAGGAGCTCTGTTCGCTAGTCAGAGAAGCTCTAAGAGCTCGAAGAGGACATGAGGAATGGAAAGGGCACGATGAAGGCATCCGATTTCAGCAGACTCCAGCAAATGAGGAACTGTTTTTGGTGGAGTTTGGATGGCCAGCACTTAACCAAAACCATGTTGTGTCTAAAAAGTCTTTAAAATGCACTCTAGATGCCTAAGTTCAAGGGTTATGTTGATTAAAAAAAAATCATGTATGTGTTTCCACCAGATTTCAGCTTCATCAGAGCCACTTTTTAAAAGGTTTTGGTACAAATTTCATGGTGCCTGTCATTAATTTAAACGTTAAAGAACAGTTAAAATTATAAGGAATATGTTATATGGTGCATGTATTTAGCAAAATGCTCCTCTCTAGGGTTCATTTTTCTAGCTGACTAATGAGTTTATGCTCACCGAATGTTTTTCTGAGATAAACGTGACGTTATTGTTTACAAGCTGTTATACTGACGTCTTTCCATGGTTGAAACACTGATTGATTTAACACACCTTCGGATGTTTATTCATATTTATTTTGTGCTGAAACTGATATTGAAGCGAAGGATAGTCAGTTCAACCACAGTTTGTGTTGCTGCTTCTTTTCCTGAGAAAAATTTATTAACTTTTTCCTTTCTGTTTTTTTTAATGTTTTTTTTTTATATTTAAAATATAAAATAAATTTTATCAATTATATATAATAATGTTTGGTGATTTATTAAAACAGATTATATATACATATGTATATTATATATATATATATATATATATATATATATATATATATGTTTTTTTCACATACTTATTTTTTTACACATTTTTTTGTTGGTCAGATTTTACATTGCAAGGCAAATGAAGGTCTAAATTCGATATATTAAAAAAAAATCATTTTCAAAAATTTATTTAATTTATATATTAATTAATTTTGTTTACTATAATCCTATTTACATTAGTATGGACAAGAACTAATTTTGTATGTATTGTAAAAATTTATAAAATTAACTTCATCTTTTTTAATCATTTTTTAAAGTTTTTTTGTTGTCGTTGTAATTTAACTTTTTTCATGGTTTCATGTTTCGCTTACTGTAACATGACAAAAATTGTGCATATTTTATATAAATTACATATAATGTCTGGTGATATAATAAAATTGATTTTTAAAATATATTTGACATTTACATACTTTATATGAAATTATAAAATAAATGTTACAAATGATTAATTAAATTAATAATAATAAAAAATAATGCTACATTAATAATAATAATTTATGCAATCATATATTATTAAGAATTGAACATGAATTTGCAGAATAGCAACAAATGTTGCTGCAAATACGTTGCTTTTGAACTGAGGCGCTAACGATTACAGTGGTCTGTCACTCGACATTAAACAATGCCAAAATGGCATTTATTTGAATACTGTAAAAACACTGAGAAGATTTGATATCTGAGACTTTTTTGTATCAAAAGTAATAAAGCACAAGTGTATTGCGGTTTATTGGATGTGAGGTACACTGTAATGTTCCGTTCGCTAGCTGAAAACAGGCTAGGCTAATCGATTCTTGAGATTTAAGAATCGACTCATAGTTTCTCAGATCTTTTTGCTTTTTGAACGTACATTAGTTAGCATGTTAGTTGTTCTCACTATCATAATCCCAATGCAGAAGGACATCGTGTGTGCCGTTTGGCTCGGTAGACGTGCTGTTCTTTTTGGACAAGCTCATTAAAATGGAGGAGGTCAGTCCTCTCTGGTGACCTTGTCCACCGTACCTCATTTACAGAGTGTTTATGGCGTATAAATGCCCGGTTGCCATGTGCATGCATACACATTGTCCGTTCGCCTGTGCCATGCCCTCTGGCTAGTGCTGGAAAGTTTGCTTGTTAGGTGCAATACATCCATGTGTCACCTCATCGTTCAGCTTAGCACACTCTCTTCCCGGATCCAACAGCTGTCACTAGAACACACAAACAGAGGTGCCTTTGGGTTATGACAAAGTGTGTGTGAATACAGTGACCCCCAAAAGGTATTCAGACACTCAAGTGATACTTGAAATGTCTAAATGTCATTTCATTACACACAAGTGGCATCTGTAAACAAATGCTGTGTGAGATTTTCTGAGAATTAACTTTCTAAATTGCTATTTAATTGCATGTACTTTTAACCAGTCGGGGCCACAGTTATTTTAAGTGGATGTATGAAGTAATTTCTCCTCAAGTTCGCCTGCATGTTGAATTAGCCAAACAGGTTTTGTGGTTTTCATTTTAAACAATGTGTTTTTTTTGTTGTTGTTTTTTTTTTCAAAAAAATGTTTTCTTTCAGACTAAAATCACTTGGTTTGGTATTTTTTTACTAAATCAAATCTCCAATATATCAACACAATTACATTTTTACACGCTTAAGTGATTAATTTTTTATATTTATTATTATTATTATTATTATTATTATTATTTTGAAGAATAAATAGAAAAAAAATACTCAAGTAAAACTGAATAACAAATTTGACAGAAAACCTGAAATAGTATTTTCTTGTAAAATGTACACCAATAATTAATTAACCGCATTGAAAAATCATTTTTACATTGTTTATTTGCTGTTTTATTATTTGAAATGTTAAACAAACCTTTTTTTATAAATATTTAGCTTAAAAAGTGTGCTTGTGCAGTGTTTCTTTTTTAAATAATTATTTTATTATGTTATAATAACTTTGTTGCCAAATTTTATGCAGTGACATTTCAAGTGTAAATGTAAGTGTAAAAATTTTGCTCAGAAAATACCCTTTCAAATAAATATTGCTTGGTTTGATATTTAGATGCCTAAAAAGCGTGCTTCTGCTTTTTTTCTTGCAAATAAATAGCACTTTGTTTAATATTTTGTAATATTTTTATTTTATCTAATGCCAAGACATTTTTAAGCATGTCTTAAGTGTTTAAATTAATGCTGTCAAATCGATTAATCGTGATTAATCGCATCCAAAATAAACGTTTTTTGAAATTTCTTAAATATACACATTGTATTTGTGTGTATTATATATGTACATATAAATATACACAGTACACACACGTATATTATGTAAACACAAACTTTTATTTTGGATGCGATTAATCGTGATTAATAGATTGGATGGCACTAATCTAAACTATTTTTTGGGACACGGTATATTCAGTTTTATACAATTGCACTGTTTTTACGTAGTGAGTATTAATATATACATATATACACATTACACGCACATTATGTAAACAAACTTTTATTTTGGGTGCGATTACTGGTTTTATGTAGTGAGTATTCTAGATTTAGAATAGCTTTAAGCAAGCACTTCAAGATAGCACCTACCTGTGCTTAATATCAACAGGTGATTCTTATATAACACACTGCTGAGCTCCCCACTGCATTACAAATGGCAACAGCACTTCCTTTATTGGCAATTCTGAGTACCGCCACCTCGAAAGGAGCCAGCGTGTCTCCCTTGTGTTGTCCCAGAATGCCAAGAGGTTGATGGACGGCTGTCTGGAGGGCCTTAGAGAGAGCGCAGTGGCAGGGCGTGATAGAGTTCAGGGAATTGGCACCAGATTAGCTGTGCAATGTGACAGAGTGAAACTGTTCAAGTGCTGTAGCCGAAAGGCATCAGACCTTTCCTGTGCTCTTTCCCGCATTTGAGAGAGTGGATCTGACTTTTATATTCTTCACCAAGGGCGTCCGTCCTCTGTGGAAGAATCACTCTTTTTTAATGACTACCAGCTACGAGTCTTTTTTAGATATTTTAGCTTTTGCATCTTTTTTTCCGTGTCTGTTAGCTTTAAGAAAAATAATATCCTACTCCTAATCACTGTAATTATATAATTAATATGTATCTGATTTACATTTATGTTAAATTCACTAAGAATACATATTTAATACATTATGTATTTAGTGGAATGAACCAATATTACATATTTAATTGCTCATTTCTGCCTGTTTTTATATTTAGATTATTTTTGCCACATCTAGTGCTTACTTAAAGTAATAATTTATGTTTGTTGCCTTGCATTTTGAACTATTGATTTGGTTTTTGTATTTTATTTAATATTTATATTAATATTTTTAAATATTTTTAACAATATATAATATAGCTTGTTTTTTTAATATAATATTTTTACACAAAATTGTTGGAATAATTGTAAGAAGTATTAGAATACCAACTATAAATATAGCTGCAAGTAGCAATTAAGGAGCCAAGCACAAGAGAGGTAAAATGAAGAGCCAAGGAGCTGTCTTTAATTACTCAGTAAGACGAGGGTTCTCAAAGTCCCCATGTAATCAAAATTTAAGTGTTTTGTTTTTTAGTATGAATATGTTAGCCTTGAAGGTTATCTGTGAGCTTATGTGCTCTGAAACAATGACAAAATTTGCATTTAGAAGATATAAGCATTCGAAACATACTGTCTCCAGCTTCCACCAATATGGATCAACAATTTTGATGACATCACCCTGCACTTCAGTTTCACATAAAACTTTCTGTCTGCTCAAATGCTCCTGTCCTCTACACTATAAATAGATGCTGAAGCTGAATAGCACGTACTGCACAATATGGGGGATAGGGAAGGATTCAGACAGTGTAAATATGCTTTCTTTTAGGGTGATTGTAAACCAACTTTATGATTTTTGTTCAGACTATTCAGAAATTATTACAAAAATGTCCCCTTTTTATATCTTTTGACCAGTAGGTGGCGCTGTGTCATGTGCCCTCAGGTCATGCTTGGTATAAAACATACCAAGTTTGGTCCAAATCCGCTAAAGCGTTACAAAGATATAGCCTCATGTCCATTTTTGCGCAAATTTCGTCATGTTCATTAATGTGTGTTGTGAAAGCGGTTTGGTATATCTTGGTAACTTTGCCAGCATTGTGTAAAGATGATCTGAGCCAATTTTGGTGAAAATTGGACAAACCTCAGATCATGACTGGTATAAAACGTACTAAGTTTAATCCAAATTCGTTAAGCACTGTGAATATATATATATATATATATATATATATATATATATATAGCATCATGTCCATTTTTGCGTGAATTTCACCTAATTTTGTTAATGTGCTTTACGCAAAATATGTTCTGAGCCAGTTTTGGTGAAAATTGAACAAACCACAGTACATGCCTGGTGTAAAATGTACCAAGTTTAGTCCAAATATGCTAAACCGTTGCGAAGATATAGCCTTGTGTCCATTTTTGCACAAATTTCATCAAATTCATTAATGTGCTTTATGAAAAGAGTTTCGTATGTCAAAAAGCTTTTGATAACTTTTTGCCAGCAGAGTCTGAAGATGATCTAAGCCAGTTTTGGTTGAAATCTGACAAACCTCAGGTCACGCCTGGTATAAAACGTACCAAGTTTAGTCCAAATTCACTAAAGCGTTGCAAAGATGTAGCCTCATGTCCATTTTTGTGCGAATTTCGTCAAATACATTAATGCGCTTTACGAAAAAGACGATCTGAGCCAGTTTTGGTCAAAATTGGACAAACCTCAGGTCATGTCTTGCATAAAATGCCTCATGTCCATTTTTGTGCAAATTTCATCAAATTCGTTAATGCTCTTTACATAAAAGACTATCTGAGCGAGTTTTTCTGTCAAAAGCGGACAAACCTCAGGTCATGTCTGGCATAAAATGTCTAAGTTTAGTACAAATCCGTTGAAGCGTTGCGAATATATAGCCTCATGTTAATTTTTGCGTGAATTTCATCAAATTCATTAATGCACTACACGAAAACGTTTTTTTGGTAAAGGGCTTTTGGTAACTTTTTGCCAGCCGATTTTGATGAAAATCTAACAAACCATTTAGGTCCATAAGTTTGAAAAAGTTGATTTATTTTTTTATTTATTTATTTTTTTCACCAAATTCAAAATTGTGAAAAATCTTGAAATGTACAAATTAAGATTTTGGTTTGCGTTCGACTTGGTATGAGCCAAGTAATCAGAGGAAAAAAGTATTTTGCTTCTAGATCTTACGGTTAAAAAAGTTATGAGCAGAAACATGAGTGCAAATTTGGCCTGTTGGTGGTGCTAGAGAGCTTGAGATAGAGACCCCAAATTTGATATGATTAATACTGAGTGTGGCCTCAATCTGTGTGCCAAATTTCACAACTTACATCTTGGGCTGCCATAGACTTCTAGAGTGGAAGAAGAAAACTAACAAATACCTGATTGTAGATTCCAGTCTCAACCATAACATCAACATAATTATCAGCTTATTGGTATTGAAGTTTCAGTATATATGCAACTCCTCTGGAAAACTCGTTCCCTGCACTATGTCCTGCCCAAACGTCCTGTTTCAATAGGAAATGCATTTTTGCTTAAGTAATTTATTGGGGTGTTTAATGCGGATTTTCTTCATGGAGTTATTGCGGTAGTAGTTAATAATAGAATCTGCAGAGGAGGTTTCTCCATTCTCAAACGAAGACCTATTCAAAGCTGTTGACTCGAGGGGAACGAGGACCAAAGGGAGTATAAAATTAAAGACGCAGCATTTTGCATTTTGTGGCCTCAGTCTACTGTAATGAATGAGGTTCCTTCCTCAAGCAGCTGTTTTTGTCTTAGACTATTTAAATGGCCGCGTGGAGGGAGACAAACAGTGCTGTCACGAGTTTTGAGGAGCAGGTGGAAGAACAAGTTTAGACAAACTCCTGACTCATAGAGCTTTTAGTTTATATAACAGCATAAAATTTGGTAAACACAGACGTTTATTCCCAGTAGGTGCCCACTTACCAAGAGAACAGGCGCTATAGTGTTTTTGGGCTGTCAGTGGGACTTATCAGCTGTGATGCAAGTTTTGTAGCTTGTTTAGTTATTGGTAAGTAGGCCTATTATTTGTCGTAAAAACAATGACACATTTTGATGTCATATAACAGCCTGCGTTTATGACAGATTTGTGAATGCCTAGGGTATCTTATGTAAGTGTAAAGGTCCTGGTCTTGATAGGAATGGCGTGGTGCTTCTGGCATGTGGTGACAACACCCTCCGAAGAGACAAGCTGGTGGGGAATGACAGCTATGTCCTGGTCTACATGCTCTCGGCTCTTTAACGTAAAGCCTGCTGGTCAGATGCATGGGCTGCTGGGCTGCTGATTTTCATTTGGCTGAATGGTTGACCAACTTCCACCTGCCACAGTTGCTTTAAGGAAGCCAATTAATGTTATTAAACAAAATGAGATCATTAATGTCTAAGGAGTTCTTGTAACCCTCAGATGGTCTGTTAGACTGATCAGACTGCTTTCATGTTTGTGTTAAAGGATTATTTAATTCAAATAATGAACATTTTGTCATTTATTCAACAAAGTAAGATAGATTAATTATGTGCTGGTATGTTTTTTTATGAATATTTTGCTTAAAAAAATATTTCTTTTTGGTAAATATCACTGGGTTTGATACTTTGTTGCCAAATCCATTCCAGTGACATTCATACATTTTTAATTATAGCTTAAATGTCTACACAACATGAACAATTTGTCTGTTGTTTTATCATTTGAACCTTAAAAGAAAGTTTTAAGAAATGTTGCCTTATAAGTGTGCTAGTGCTGTCTTTAAAACACGTCATTTTTTTTTTTAATATCATGTGGAAAAAAAAAAAATTGGGACTTTCAAGCTTAAGAAAGTATGCAAACGCATAATGAAAGAAGTTTATTTAACTTGTGCGCTATATTACACATTTTTTGAAGCCGGTTGATAGATATGTGTGATTAACATATTGAATTTAAGTCTTTTTGACTAAAAACCTTGTCATTCACCTTAGATCTCCTCTTATGAACATTTATTGGACTGTCCAGCTGAGTATATTATTATATCACACATAAAATATTATTATTGATATTTTTATTTTATATGTATATGTATTTTAAAATATTTTCTGAAAAATATTTAAATTATTTTTTTATGACAGGTATATTATTATATTAAACACATTATTATTAATAATATTTAAAAATATGTATTTCAAAATATTTTTCAAAAAATATTTTTCTTAGTTTTTCAGTTTATTTCACATTTATTATTATAAACATAAAATATTATTATTCATACTTGTTTAGTTTAAAATATATTTTAAAATATCTTCTATAAATATTTTAATTACTTTTTAAATGTATTATGACATGTATATTATATTAAACACATAAAATATTATTAATGTTTATTTATTTTAAAATATGTAGTTTAAATATTTAAAAAAAAATAATGACAAGTATATTTTTATATTAAACAAGTTATTATTAATGATATTTGTATTTTATAATAGTTTTTGAAAATATTTTAATTATTTTTTCATTTTATTATGACAAGTATATTATTATATTAAAAATGAATTATTATTATTATTATTATTTGTTTTTATTTTAAAATGTTTTTTAAGATTTTTTTTTTTTAAATATTTGAATTAATTAATGTTTTCAGTTTATTATTACAGGTGTATTATTATGAGAAACCTGCAAATCCTGAATATAGATCTGATTATAGTATATCAATAATGTAGCCACTAAATATATATGTTTGTAATATTTCATATATTATATTATAAAACTATATTAAATATATTGAAAATATATTTTTATATTATTATATGTTTTGTATTGAAATGAAATGAAATGAATTGAAATTTACCCTAGATCTCCTCCTATGAGTATTTATGGGAGATTTAACTGACCAATTAATGGCTGAATCGTTCGTTTGTGATAAATCTTTTTAATGAATCATTTGACTGATTCACAAGACCACTTACTTCAAATCGGTGGTTCTTAACCTTTTTGATTTCAGGACTATATTCAAGTAATAAAAATAAGAAACTCAAAATATGACATCAGTTCAGTGTTTTTAGTGTTTGCTAGGATTTGAACCCATGACCTTGATGTTGGTGGCGTTATGTTCTGCTGTTTGAGCTACAGGAAAGTTTATTCATCTGGAAAGTTGTCAGGGCCCTTAAACTTAAATTTCCGTCTGTTATTTACATAAATGTCCTCGTACTTTTCTGACTTTTTATGGTACTTTTGCATCCTTTTATGCAGAAAGAAAGACAGTCATTCTGTTTTTGATTTTTGTGTGAGCTAATCCTTTAAGAGCAAATAGAACGAACCGCCTACTCAACTTCTCCCCATCCAGTCTCTGTCATCTGCTTCCCAGCCTGTGTTTGTTGTCATTGCTGCCAACCACCCAACTGGTGATGGACTCCTTCTGCAGAGCTCCCGTGTGTAAGTGGTTGGTACTTGGAGAGCACATACTGTGGAGATTTGAGCCAGCTCGTTGTGTTTACCACACACTGACTGTTAAAAATATCCCCAACTATGTGAAGAGTTGAGGGAGGCCTGGCAATGAAAGCGGCACCTGCTTCTTATCACCACGCAGTTTGCTGCTGGGACGAAAACCTCTCCAGAGGCAAATAAAGGCATGTTTGCAGGCTCGAGTGCGCCACTTATATGCACTGCTTTTATAGGGTTGGCATTTGTGAGCTTGGCGGCTGGTCAAGTCTGCAGAGTCAGGTCAGGGAAACAATACGCACTATTTTAAAGAGTTAAGAGATGTACATAAGGTTTATATATATATGATAACTAGATGTGTAACTGGCATCTTTGGTCGCTCCCGCGCAACCCTGTCGGTTGAACACATAGCGCGTTGGTTGTGGAAAAAATGTACCATATCCTATTCAGTGTCCAGTGCGAAACGAACAAGACCCGTAAGAGTTGGTTTGATTGCGAATAGTTGCTCAGTAAGAAAAGAATCAGTAACTATGAACCTTATAATTAAAGTAAGTAAATTATTTAATTTAAATAAATTATAAATTATTTAATTAATTAGAAAATATTACATAAAATAACATTTAAAATAAACATAATTTGGAAAAAAAAACCCTTATTTGAAAGTGGATTTTTTAAAAATAATTATTCATTCTAATTTTTAATAAAGTAAATAATTTATATTAATTGTAAATTATTTAACTTGAAAATAGTAAATAAAATTGTATTTTATACTGTATAATAAATGATTTAATTAATTTAAAAATATTACATAAAATAATGTTTTAAATGGTTTTTTTTTTAAATACATACAAGACTTTACATTTTCTAACCTCATTTAAATGTATGGATTTTTTTTAAATTAATTCATTAGTTAAAAAATATTAATTGTAATTTTATTAATTAATTAAAAAGTATACATTGAGGCACCTTATGATTAAAGTAAATAAGTATTAATTAAATTAAAAAATATTAATTGTATATTTTATTTTAGAATTAGTTTTAATTAGTTCTAGAACTAATTCATTTATTTTTACATTTATTATTTTGTGTATAATTTCTTATATTAAATACATTAAATTACTGTTATATAACAACGTATAAAAATATCTAAATATATTATAATATATTACAAAATTATGTTAATCAAATTATATTATATATATTTAATTTTTTTTAAAGAAAGATTTAGAAAGATCTGAAAATTGAGCAGTTTCACATTAAAGAGGTGACATATCTAACCCCAATCTCATATATATATATATATATATGAGATAATGTATCATAACAATAATGAAAGTCTCAACAGACTCCCTTGTGCTGTAATGTGTTATAGAGTCAGGAGTTCATGTCTGGTGTATATTTAGTGCAAACCCTGGGATGTGACATCATCAGTGAGCTGTTCAGTGATTCTTTCAGCACTCTGATAGCAGCTCAGTGGGCCATTTGCAATGCTTCCTTAATGATCTTTATGTTAAAGAGCCAGGATCTGTCACCCCTCACTCAAACCTGCACTGCTGGTGATTGTGTACATACTAACTTTATTTAGGGACACTGTTATGTCCACCATTATGAGGGCAAAAAATAGTAATAATAATGGATAGATATATTTTATTACATGTATTTGTCATTCAGATCACCTACTTTCAGAGAGTCACGCATCTCCTTGGAAAAACCATGCATGTTAAGTTATAAACAAATGCATAATTAGATTCAGTAGCGCAAAGACTTGCTGTCATCCTCGAGGTGAGAAAAGACCTTTACAAACCCCCTGGAGTTCTTCACCGTAATGCTGCGTGGCTTTGGTGGCAGTTTGTTGCTGATGGTGATTATGATGACAGAGTATGCTAATTACAGTGTGCTTACCATAAGTACACGCTAGCCTGACCCCGCGTGTTCAGCAGATGAGGAGTTCTAATGCTGTAATTATTGTTTCGCGCAGATGCTGGGTGGAACGTCTCTCCCTGTCAATACCCTGGTAAAGATTAAGGAGGGACTCCTGAGGCAGAGGGAACTGGAGATTGACCGGTGAGTAAACAAAGACGCTTTGAGAGTGCTCTTGAAGTTGTATGCAAAAAATGAGACCATTCTCAGGTTATTGGGTCAAATATATAATGAAATGAATGGCTAAATTGGGCCAGAATGCTCCACAACCACTCAGTTCAAAGATAAAAAATCTTATAATTCAGATAATATAATATTAATGAATTAAAAATTGAAGGTTCTTCATGTGGCAAATATGAAATAAAAAAATCAACAATATATATTTATATATATATATATATATATATATATATATAGATAGATAGATAGATAGATAGATATAGATTTATATATAGATTTACCTATTGATTAGGTATATTATGTTTGATATATATGATTATAAATGGATTTTAAATTAATAGATTTTATATTTGCCACATAAACTTCAATTCTTAATTCACTAATATGTAAATATTAAATTATATTTTATTATAGTCTTTTTTATTTATATTCATTAATATGTGTATATGTGTGTATATATATATATATATATATATATATACACACACATATATATATATATATACATACACACATATATATATATATATATGTTTTAACCTCAAATTCATGTCATTAATATGTACATATTATATTTTATTATAATCTATAAAAAAAAAAAAAATATATATATATATATATATATATATATATATATAATATTTTAAAATAATAACATTTTAATATAATTATAAATAGGTTTTAAATTAATATACATTTTACATTAATGTATTTAATATATTATATAAATAAAATAGATCATTTACATTATTAATTACTGAAATATTACATTTATTATGTTTATATATTTAATGTTATTATTAATTGAATTTAAATTATACATTTTAAATGAATGGATTTCATATATTATATAAATAAAATATAATTTAGATAATTAAATACAGAAATATTTAATTACATTTATTATATTTATATATGTAATATTAATTGATTTTAAATTAATACACATTTTAAATGAATGGATTTCATATATTATCTAAATAAAATATATAATTTACATAAATACAGAAATATTCTATTACAGTTATTATATTTATATATTTAATATTATTATTAGTTGATTTTAAATTAATAGATTTTACTTGCCACATGAACCTTCAATTCTTAATTCATTAATATGTAGTTTTATTATATTACATTGTATTGTTATATTCTGTTACATTATATATGATTGTGAATAAATAATAAAGTAATTATATAATTTTATATGTACATTATAAATGAATAGGTATTAAATAATAATAATAATAATAATAGATATATAGATATATATATAATTGACATGTTTTCATTGTATATATAAAATTATATATAAGTATATACATAAATATTTTTTCCCATCAGATAACATGCTTCCAGGCAATAATATGCCTCCTTAAAAAACAAAGACTTTTAGAGTGCTCAGAATTTTTCCAAAGATCATTTTGATCATTTTTCAAGTTGTGGGCTCAAATATTTATAAAGATGGGGTCAAAAGATGTCCGTCTGATGCATGTATACATAGTCTAACAATTTAAAAAAATCACTCACCCTAGACAAAAAATGCTGTGCCACTGCTTCTACGCATAATTTCCTGTCATCTCTCAACTGTCTGTGTCCAAACAAGGCCTATCCTGACCTCCCGTGTATACAAAGTAATGGATTCATCCATTTTTGTCTGTATGTTCGTCATTAGCTCCTGTTTCTGAGGATGTGACAGATGCTTCATTAATAGCGTTTCATTAATTTAACACGACGTCGGCTGTGTTCAGGACTGTGACCCTGTAGTGATTGCTGTGACCTTGAGCGGCTGTAATTATAGTATCATGCCGTCACCCGTAGTGTTGCTTTGCTTTTAGGTGAGATCTGACAGACGGGGAAGTGCCGCAGATGCCACAGAGCAGACGGACACTGTTGAGTCTGCGGTGTCTGTGTTCAGACGCAAACGTACCGCGTTTTCCTGCCAAGAATTACACATGAGGAAAAGCCTGAGAATGCGTTTAGCTAGCTATCAGTCTGGTTTTGCTCAGGGCATCTGCATCACGTGACAGATTAGATGTCTGTTTAGATATCGCGTATTTACGTGTTTGTTTGCTTTATCAAAGGTGCTGTAAGCAATGTTTGGGAACTTCAGCCAGATTTAATCACACCCCCTCTTTTTCCCAAAACCCTGCCGTACAAAAATAACGCTGAAGTCAGTAGAGAGGAACAAAATGGCAAAAACAATCGAAGCAAAAAAAAAAAGCAGGGATTTTTAACCATAACACATAAACACAGATACATATTTTTGTGTGTAAAGATTTATACTGTGTGAGAAATATAGTTGATATTATAAAGACAACAAAATAATTCACTTTTTATGTTGCCATTGTACTAACGGCAAAATAATGTATTCAATTTCAAATAGTATTTTAAATTTTAATTTAAGTATCATCTTTTTATTTGTTACTGTTACTTTAAAAAAATGGGGAAAAATATTATTATATGTATATATTACACTTTTCAGAAATTTCTTATACTTATTTCCTAAATTAAATTTTTTATACCATATGAAAAATATAGTTGATATTATAAATTGTGATATTTTAATTAAAACTAATAATGTATTAATATAATATTTATTTTTATTTAAATGTGAAGTGTATTTATTATTGTTACTTAACAAAATTGTAACAATTTTATTATATATATATAATGTATGTGTTACACTTTTCAGAAATTTTCTCTGAAACAATATCACATTCATGAATTACTGTTTTTATATGTATTATTATATTTTTATACTTATGTCTTATACTTATGTTATACTTTATACCATATGAGAAGTATAGTTGATATTATGAATTGTGATATATTAATAAGTTAATTCATTTTAATGTAAATTGTATTTGTTATTTAAATTTAAATGTTAATTTAAATGTAAGTTTAAATAATTTGTTTGTAAAATTGTAAAAATTCTATTATTATTATTATTATTATTATTATTATTATTTATTTATTTATTTATTTTAAAAAAAATTCAAATTGCATTGTTCTTATATTATTATTATTTTATTATTATTATTATTATTGTGTATTAATCATTTTGTATTTTATTTTATAATAGTTTTATATTTGTTATTAAATTTTTTTTATATTTATAATGTTTTATTTATTGTTGCTGTAAAAAAATATTCTTTTATTTGTTATTTTTATTTTTATTATTAATCTTTAAACATTTATTATATTTTATTTTATAATTTATATTATAAATGTTTTTGGGTTTCTTTATTGTTTTATTTATATATATATATATATATATATATATCTATGATATAATAATCATAGATATGATATGATATAATATAATATAATAATCTGTATATCATATTATTCATTTTTGCAACCCCTCATCCAAAAAAATCAGGTACCACAAGATAGCTCTGATCTTGCTTGTTTGTTCTAGTAATGTTTAACCACACAGCCTCTCTTATTTTGCTCAAAGGCAGAAAATGTCCAAACCAAGTGCAACAAGCCGACTTTAATGTGTCATTACAAGTGTAAAAACATTTCTTACCAAAGTAGTTGTGCCTGCCACATCACAGCGACTGCCTCCAGCTAACATATCCTTCTTTCTCAAAAGGAATTTTTCAGCATGCTTGTTTTTAAAACAGCTTTTCCACAAGGAACCCCGAAGAAGTGCAACAGACTGTGAATGCCAATAAAATCAAAGTGAATATTGAATGTCTTACTGATTTGTGATTTCTAGGCAAAAGCAGCAAATCCTCCAGCTTCACGCAAGGATCAGGGAAAACGAGTTAAGGGCACAGCAAGTCCTCCAAAACCAGAGGGGGCGCTACGATGACTCGTATCTGCTCAAAGCTAAGGTGTGTCTCCTTATAATGAATCAAATATCATAGAAAGCTTCAATAATGGCAGTAAAAAGATTGCTTACCTACCGCTGATGCTTCTTTCCACTATTTTAGGACTCTCCGTATGACAGTCCGGTATCCAGCCAGAGTCCGAAATCCCAGCTGCCGGAGCGCGTGAGCCCACTGTGCTGTGAGAACGGAGAGCTGGGCCGAAAATTAGCCGCGGCAGAGCTGGAGGTCATCCACCTCAGCGAATTTCTCAAACAAAACACACAGAAATACACTGAGGATATCAAGAAACTGGAGGAAAAGGTGAGAATTTTTAATTCAAGACATGTGCATGAGTATCGTAGGTCCGAGGTTATCCGGTTTTGAATAAATGCATGGATTATTTTGGATTTGTATGCACAGAACAACTTCTTACGAAAACATACAGCTAATTCACAACACGTGTGCACGCACATGAATGTGTTCTTAACCTCTTTCTGATGTTAATGAGTTTGGAGTTTTGTAAATGAGCGACCACATGCCTGAAGATCGTTATTTGCATAAAATACGCCCAAACCATCAAAACAGATGATAGACCTATTATTAGCCAGCAGTGCATTATTCTATGTGAGAAATATAGTATGATTATTATAAAGACAGCCACTGTGCTAAAACCAAATGAAGTGTCTGTTTGTTTAGTAGTTATTGATTTATTTTATTTTATTTTCTTTTTCATTTTTAAATATACGTAGTTGTTTCTTAAAGTTAAAAACTACAAATAAAACAATTACAATTAATCTCAATATTTCAGATTGAAATGTCAAGTTCATGGAATATTAATAATATTTGACAATATTTGACAATTTAAATATTTATACTTTTCAGAAATGTTCCCAGAAATAAGAGTACATTCATTCATTCATATATTATTATTATTATTATTATTATTATTATTATTTTTATTATTTTATTATTATATTTTTCTCAGACATTTTTTTTCAAAAATAACATTTTTTTTCAAAAATAAATACATTATCATTTTCAGAATAAATAAATACAATAATAAATAAATAATTATATATATATATATATATATGTGTGTGTGTGTGTGTGTAAATAATATTATAATAATATTCATTACAGCATTTAATTTTATTATACATTTTAATTTTAGGTTTTATGTAATGAATATTTATCAGAAAAATTATTTACCAGAATTCATTTACCGTAAAAATAGAAATATTCAACACAGTATTTCTAAATTATTTTAATTTATTAAAATGATAATTCATTTTTCATAAAATTATTTAGATTTTGATTATTAAAATGTAATGAAACCATTAAAGTGGAATCCAGAAAATAAATAGAAAACAATTTGCCAAAAATAAAACTGAATTTGACCAAAAAAAAAAAAAAAAAGTATTTTATAGCTCCTTAAAAATTCATTTTTGTCAGACTTTTAATAAATTGCTGTTAATTTGTGTAAACTTCATGATTTCAGTTAATTAGACATGATTTTTTTTATTGATATTTTTTAAGTTAACCATTAAAACAGAATCTAGAAAAATTAAAACTGAAATAAATCCAAGAAAATTAAAATGTAAAAAACAGAATTTGGGGGGAAAAAAATAAAACACATTTTATAGGGCCTTAAAATATAATTTATGTCAAACTCCTTATAAATTGCTGTTAAATTTCAGAATTTCAATTAATTAGACATGCTTGTTGATTGATATTTTTTTATTTAACCATTAAAAAAAGTTAAAAATTGAAAATTAAACAGAATCCAGGAAAAGGTGATTACAAACTGATTTCATAGGGGCGTCATAATGTGATTATGTGATTTTGGCGTATATGTGGTTTCAGTTGTTTAAACATTTTCTGTGGAATAAGTTTTGGTAGGAAATTTGAATCATGATTTGTTTGTGAAAACTTTCATGCAGATTTCACACAAATTCATATGTAATGCAATTGGTAAACGAGTAACGAGATACTTTGTGCTTCCGTTCAGATGAAAACACGTGACCGCTACATCAGCAGTCTGAAGAAGAAATGCCAGCGGGAACAGGAGCAGAATCAAGAGAAGCAGCAGCGCATTGAGACGCTGGAGAAGTACCTGGCAGACCTGCCCTCGCTGGACGAGGTCCAGACACAGGCTCAGCAGGTATGGACCATCCTCTAGCGTTATTTTGAAGTCCTAAACTGCAAAACTAGCCGTGTGTTAGCCTGATTATCATTCCAGCGCCCTTAAATGCCACTTTTTCCTAGTTTATCATCATCCTTTTCAACCTTAAATCTGATTGTCAGCCCCCAAAATCAAAAGTGATGGTTGAGTTAATCAGGGCATAATTAACATCTCCTTTCAATGCTAAACCAGCACAGCACAGTCCCCACGGCGTTCTGCTAACAGATCAGCGCAAACAGCTGCTGATGTGTCAGACGCTCTTCATTATGGTTGGGAATATTCTTAATTGTGGGTTATTAAATCATTGTTTTGTACAGTTTACTAGTATGTGCAACTGTAGGAGGATTAATATTATCTGACAGTCAACAACAAATGTTTGGGTCATGTTTTTCTTAGCTTCGTAATGCTTTGGTGCAGTTTGAGGAATTTGTCACTTTGAGCCAGACCCAGATGACATGTATTTTCCTGTATTTTCTATACTGAAATTGGATTAAGTGCAACAGTTTACTAATAAAATCATTTTACTCATTTATATTTTAGCCTACCTTTTCAATACAAATATCAGAAAACCCTAAAACAATGTGTAAGAGTTGTTTTTAAAGAACTGAATTTATTGTACATTTATTAATTTAATTATTAATTTTTATTACATTTTTATTTTATTTTATTTAAAAAATGGAAGTATAGGAATTATGTAGTGACCAAAAATGGCTAAACAAACTAAAACTAACAGTTATTTTGTATTTTATTTTATCTTATTTATTTTGTTTTATTTTATTTATTTTTTTTTTTTTATTTATTTATTTATTTATTTATTTTTTTTTTTTTTTTTTTTTTTTTACAAAATGTAGTGTGGTTTATAGTAAAAACAAGAATTGGATAAGCGAAATAAATTTCGAATGGACTAATATTTAAACTTAAAACTACCCGCCAAATGTAAAACATTTGTAAACACATTTTATTATTTTGTACCTTTTAGAGAAATAGTGAAGTTATCAAAACTAATTATATATATATATATGTGTGTATATATATATATATATATATATATATTATTTATTTTTATTTGTTTGTTTATTACTTTTATTTGTTTACTTTTTAATTATATTTTTTTTTTACAAAATTTATTATGGTTTATGCTAAAAACAAGAAGTGGCTGAGCAAAATAAACACACACATAAAATAACTTATTTCCAAAATACTAATATTTTATCTTAAAACTACCCACCAAATGTAAAACATTTGTAAAAACACTTTAATGTTGTATCAGTATTATATCAGTATCTTGTACCTTTTAGAGAAATAGTGAAGTTATCAAAATGTAAAAAAAAAAAAATTAATTTTATTTAATTGTGTTGTTTTTATTTTATTTATTTTATATTTTATTTTACTTTATATTTTATAATTGATTTCGTTTTTTTTTTTTAATATATATTTTTCCTAGTTCATTGTCATATAGTTTTGTCTTGCTGTAAGCATAAATCTAACAAAACTTAAGAAAGAAAAAAAAGGAAAGAAAAAAAATGACACATGGAAGGATGGAAATTATGTAGTGACCATAAATGGTTGAACAAATCAAAACTAACATTTTATTTTATTTTACTTAATTATTTTAAAAATATTTTTTCCTAGCTCATTGTCATATAGTTTTTTTTCTAACAAAGTCTAACAAAATTTAATAAGGTTTATGCTGAAACATAAAAGAACTACTTGTCAGTTGAACAAGTAAAATTAACACAGAAAATAAAATATACCAAATACTAATTTACTAATATTTTAATAATTCGCTTGTTTCTGAAAACATCATCTCAACTAAATTTTTCTTGACTTTTCTACATATTTCAACATCAATTAGAGCAATTTTCTAGAAAGGCAGAATAAAAATCAACATTACAAAATGGCGTTTATATACATGCCTAAAATGTTTGTGGTGCATTACTGTACTCATCTCTATGTCGTGGCGTATCAGTTGCAGGAAGTGCAGGGCAAGAAGCAGGCTTTGGAGGACACCGTCGCCCAGCTGGAGAAAACCCTGGAGGAAAACCGAGCTCTGCTGCAGGAGAAAGACGCCCTCATCGAGACCCAGTCCAAGCGGGAGAAAGAGCTCGTGGCTGCTGTTCAAAGGTACAGCACTTACACACTCACTCTACCGAGACCAGCTCACAGCCAGAAGCATTGCTTTTGATTTGCTCCCTTTCTGAAAGCCACTTTTTATATTTAAAGTGCTCTGTCCTTGTTAAGTGAGCTGAAGATCAAAGTGCGGTGCGCTCTTATTAAAAACATAGAAAACCTGCCGTAAACACGGGAATGAAATCAGGCCAATCATCCGCTCGGACTGAAAAAATAATGGAAGGCCACAGCGGCTTTGATATAAATAATGAGGATCTGAATGATGAAACTTCTTTTTGCAGCCTACAAGAGAAAGTGGAGAAGTGCTTGGAGGATGGGGTACGGCTGCCCATGCTGGACCTGAAGCAGCTGGAAAGGGAAAACACTCGCCTGCTCGAACAACAGAGCCAGAACAGCCTGGTACTCATCTCCCATGATGCACCTAATGACGCTTAAAAATACATTACTGTAATCATGTGCTGCTTTTCTTTCCAGATGTCTCTGCCTCGGGTGTCTTATAGTATATTATAATCAGTAAATTTAATGGTAGAAATTTTTTCACTAAAGACGGAACATTTCACAGAACATACACTACACTAAAAGTTTAGATTTTAATAATTAGGGTTTTTTATATTTATAATGCTCACCAAAATATAATATAACAGTGATATTGTGAAATATTACGATTTAAAATTGTGTAGGAATAAAAAGACACACGGCCAGATGTTTGGAAACACCTAGTCGTTCTGTATTATTAAATATATCCTATATATCTAAATATATCCGAAGTTATGAAATAACACAAATGGAAGTAATTGAAGATTTTTAAATAAATTGAAAAAACAAACAAACATTATTTTTTCATTTTATTGAAGTTATAGTCCAAACCAGTGTCCAAGTTCTTCCCACACTGCTGAAATAACACTTCAGACACATTAGTTTTTTATTATTTATTTAAAAAATATTAATTTTATTGTATTTTATGTTTTAGTATGAAGTGAAAGTTACCAAAAATTGAAATAAATCAGTGTAAGTGACCAAAAATTGATGAATAAATCTAAACTAATCTAAATATTTTATTTTATTTTGTTGTATTTTGGATACTAGTATGAAATAGCACAATGCAAATAACCAAATGACCAAATATTTTTTTATTTTATTTTATTTTATTTTATTTTATTTTGTAGTATGAAATAACCCAAATGGAAGTAACCAAAAATTTAAATGAATCAGTGGAAGTGACCAAAATTGTATTTTATATTGTTTTATATTATGAAATAACACAAATTGAAGTAACCATAGTTGAAACTAATCAATGGAAGTGACCAAAATGTTATTTTATTTTATTTTATGAAATAACACAAATGGAAGTAACCAAAATTGAAATAATAAATCAAAATATTTTATTTTATCATTTTATTTTGTAGTACGAAATAACAAAAAGTAACCAACAATTTTAATAAATCAATGAAAGTGATAATTTTATTTTATTTTATTTTATTTTATTTTATGAAATAACACAAATGGAAGTAACCATAATTGAATCAATGGAAGTGACCAAAATTTTATTTTATTTTATTTTGTGAATGGAAGTGACAAAAATAAAATCAAAATATTTTATTTTATTATATTATTTTATTTTGTGAAATAAAATAACACAAATGGCAGTAACCAAAAATTTAAATGAATTGATAAAAGTAATACATTTATTTTATTTTATTTTATTTTATTTTATTTTATTTTATTTTATTTTAAATACCACAAATTGAAGTAACCATAATTAAAACGAATCAATGGAAGTTACCAAAATTTTATTTTATTTTATTTTATGAAATACCACAATTGGAAGTAACCAAAAACTGAAATAATAAATCAAAAATAAAATCAAAATATTTTATTATATTATTTCATTTTGTAGTATGAAATAACACAAATGGAAATAACCAAAATTTGAAGTGAATCGATGAAAGTGATAACATTTTTATTTTATTTTATTTTATTTTATGAAATAACACAAATTGAAGTAACCATAATTGAAACGAATCAATGGAAGTGACCAAAAATTGCTGAATAAATCAGAACTAATCAAAACTAAAATCAAAACATTTGTATTTTATTTTATTTTATTTTGGATACTAGTTGGCTGCTTTTCCTTCTTTGCGCATTTAAATTACACAATTAAAACGTACATTTTGTGCACACATACATATATATATATATATATGTACAATTTATGTTTGCCTACAAGACTAATTTTTAAACATTTCATGAAAAATGAAAACATTTTTGAGATCAACTGGAATTGTTTCCAGACTTTTGGCTAATAATGTATATACATCCAAAAATGCTGTCTAGGTAGAAAGTTTTAAGACAAAAGACACCTAAACCAAAGCCGTGTGAAATTGATTAACTTGTGATTTCTTTTGTTTCAGCTGATTGACAATCAGAAGCAGCAGATTGACAAACTCACTCCAGAGATGTCGGTAAGATGTCATTTTCTGCCCTTTGCTATGGAAGCTTTAGGATAAACATTGTGATTCGCTCATTGGCTCTTATTCTTGGATGCGTGCTGATGATTATGTTGAATGATGTAATCAGAGAAGGCTTGCTTAAGACGCACATGCGCTAACCACCGTCTTCTCTCCTCCTCGCAGGCCCTGGAAAAGAAGTTGCAGAGGGAGAGGGGAATCACGCAGGAGCTCCGCAAACAGCTCTTGGAACGCGAGGAAGAACTTGAAACCCTCTCCAAAACTCTTCAGCAGGTACGGCTCTCCAAACCGCCCCCAAAGGGACTCTAAAGCTAAGTCTTTTTCCTCCTAAACCATACAGATGAGCCTGCTAGCGGAAGTTAGAAGCTTGATTGAAGGCTCATTTTTGTGCCCTGCTTTTTCATGGCGGTCGAGTCATGAATAACCCAACCGGCCCTCGGTGCGTTATTAGAATTCAGGACGTCATTTTTCACCGCGCCGTCTCAAGGTGAGCGAGAGCAGAGAGTCTGACAGAGCCGCAGTCATGCGTGATACAGCCGCCCTGATCCACACAGAGACAATGCAGGAGCCCAGCACTGAGGCCGTACATCATAGCGCTGCCACAGAGACACCACATTATTAGCAAGCATGCTCTTGCTCGACTTCTCATGCGAGACCCATGGAGCATTGTAAGGTTTAATTACCAAGTATAAAAAGATCCTGTGTAAAGTATGACTGCGGTGAACAGCGGTTTGGTTCCCTCATAATTCAGTCACAACTGCTTTTAAAACACAGATTCGGGAACCTTAAACGAGAAGTGTTTCATTTCCAAGCAGCTGTTACAGTATTAAAGCAAGCAAATCTATGTTAACAGATGGGTTTTTTCCCCCCTTTTTTTATTTTTAGTATTTTAAGTATTTTTAAAGTCTTGTGTCTTATTCTCACCAAGCCTGCATTTATTTAAAAAATGCAAAAAAAAAAAAAAAAAAAAAAAAAAAAAAAAAACAGTAATTTTGTGAAATATTTAAAAAAAAAATTAAAATAGCTGTTTTCTATTTTAATGCACTGTTTCTATTATTTTATCTATTAAAATTCTGTTCTATTCTATCATGTTAATTTCTATTTTAATTACATTTTAACATATTCAAAAAAAATCTTAATATCATCAAGATTTAAAACAGCTGTGTTGCTTAATATCTTTGACTAAATATGATTTTTGTTATTTTTCAAAATTAAAATCAAAAGTTTATTTTGTTTTGTTTTATTTTATTTTATTTTGTTATCAAGGTTACAGTCCAAACTGTCTAAATTCTTCCCACACTGCAGCATAAAATGCTGAAATAACACTTCAAGATTTTTATTTTATTTTTATTTTTTTATTTACTATTATTATTTATTATTTTTAAGATATTAAAATTCTGTGCATCCCTAGTCACTTAATGTTTAAAATCATTATGTTTAGTGTTATTAATATTAAAATTTAATTTTATATTTCACTTCTCACTTCTATTCTCACCCCAAACACTCCTAAATGTGATTTCAGATGTAGCTTGTTATTTATTAATTTATTTAATACATTATTTGTTTTATGTGTTTATTTTTATTAGATTTTTGTATGCAGTTAGTATCACTTTATTGTGAATTATAATTAATAGGCCTTTACCGTGTGCACAAGTTTTATGAGCCCTAGCAGAATATTAGTTTCATAGCTGCATCTACTAAATGTCACATAACTACATTCTAGCTGTGTAAAATGACTTTCAAAGCTGATTGATGCTGTCCACTATTATTTCACAATGTAAAATAACATCTGCATCTTCTATAAAGTCCGTGTTTTATTATTTCTAATGTACAACGCACAAAACGGTTCTCTTTTGGCTAGATGTGAATGAATTAGCAAGCGTTCTCCCCTGATGTGCAGATTTTATCCCGCCGTCCCTAATAGATGACGGCACACTTTGTCTTCGGCTCTTGCTTTAGTCCCGCTGTGTAAGTGCTGGTAATTCCACCTCTCACTGTTTAATGTGTTGGACCACTTTCACAAACAGCTGCTTATGAATTTGTAGGGCTTGTTTGAATACGCTCTAATAAGTGGCAATGACTTGCGCTGAAAATCTGTATCAGGACGCACACAATCGGTAAGCTTAGTCATCATCGTTACAGTCCAAACTCTGAAAGTTCTTCCCGCACGGCAGCGTAAAATGCTGAAATTACACTTCAGGCACATTCTTTGTTTCCGTAATAGCATTTGAAGGTGAAAATAACCATTCTCTCAAACCTCCAGTGGCAAACGCGACAAGCCGGGTCTTCATTGTACCTCTATAATTTAAAATTAAACTCTGAATGTTCCCTTGAAAGCCTCTGTCCTGATTCACCCTGCTGTGTGTGTAACGTGTTTTTCTTTCTGTATTTTTATCTCCACAGAACCAAAGACGGCCAGACGAGGAGACGCTGAATGTGACCTCCGGGTCCTGTCTGAAGGAGGCCGGACCCCTGTTGAAGGAGATGTCCCTGTGTCTGCTGGATCTGAAGGGCCTGTGCAGTGTGCTCACACAGAGAGCTCAAGGCAAAGAGCCCAACCTGGCCCTGCTGCTTGGCATCAAATGTAAGTACTTACTCAGAACATATTAAACTCTAGCCTTAGCAGCATACTATCTTTTTACTGGGGATGAACTGAAATTTTGACTGCCAAAAATTCAGCTGAAAATGGCATTTTTGGTTTTTGGCTAAAAAAGAAAAACAGACAAAAATATGAGCAGAAATGACATAATAAATGGATAAAAGCTTTGTAGGACTATACATTATTTGGATGATTAAACCAAAAAATAATAAATCAGTTAAATTTGATTCTGTTGCTTAGAACTGAAAAGAAAAATAATATATTGATATTTAATATGACTATATTTTATTGGCTTGAATTTTTAAAATTCTGTGTAATTAAAATTATTGAGTTGAATTAAAAAGTCTTATTTAATAGAATAATAAATAATTCAAAAGTCTTCAGCCAAGTGCATCCCAAATTTTTTGATTTTATCCTTGTTCCTTACTTTTTACAGTAGTCTTTAATATTTTGTTTATTTGCATTATTAGTAATCTTGTTTCTTTAAATTTGATATTAGGATATTACAATTTTGTGCATCTCTAGTCACTAAAAATGTATATAATAGATTAGTATTTTTAATTATTGTTATTAAATGTAATTTCATATTTTAGTTCTCATTCATATTTAAATGTATTTTTAATTAAAAATCAATTGTTAACTCAGTAAAATCCGTCGTTTTAAAATTATACATCACAGTATTGTATTGTACAGTATAAAAAAAAAAAATATTTTTTTTTTATTTTTTAGATTTGTGAAAGATTACATTTAACAGTGTTTTTGATTTGTTTTTTGTAAGTTTGGAGTCAGTAAGTTTTATTTATTAATTTATTTATTTATTCTAAATGAATACTTTTCAGCAAGTAAATTAAAACCGTGAAGACATTTTATAATGTTACAAAATAGTTATATTTTAAATGAATGCTATTCTTCTTAACTTTCTATTTATTAAAATAATTCTGAAAAAGAAAAAAAAAAGTTTCGGTTTTCAGCCAAGGGCATCCAGAATTTTTGGTTTTAGCCCAGAATTTTAATTTCGGTGCATCCCTATTCCCTGTACTTTTTACAGTAGTCTTTAATATTTAGTTTATTTGCATTATTAATAATCCAGAATAAACTTGACTTCAAATTAGATATTAAGACATTAACAGTCACTTGAAACTAGTCACTTGAAATTTGTATTGCAGTTTACTTTTAGTATATTCATTAACCTATTTATAATTTAAATGTAGTATTTTATTTCTCATTTCATGTAAATGTATTTCAATTAAAAATAATATACTAAAAATCAATCATTTTAAATGCTGCAAGTCAAATTATGCATCACAATACTGTAAAGTACGAAAAATTGATATTCCCTTTACATTTAACTGTTTTTAAATTATTGGTGTTTTTTTTTTTTTTTTTGGAGTCAGTAATTTGATTTTTTTTTTTTTTTTTTAAATACTTTTCAGCAAGTGTTCATGAAATTAAAACTGCAAAGATACAAAGTGTGTTTTGTTTCCACAAAAATATTAATCATTGATAATTCGTTTGTGTTAACATTTTCATAAGAGTAAATGCACTTTGTGACACTCAACCCATTTCCTTTTGTTCCAGCTATGAGCTGCTCGGCGGAGGAAAACGAGAAGCCGCTGATGGAGGACGGCTTGCGGGCCAAGCTGGTGGAGGTGTGCCAGCTGAGGAAAGACATAGACGAGCTGCGGACGGTCATCTCGGACCGATACGCGCAGGACATGGGTGAAAACTGCGTGACGCAATGAGGCTTCCCTTTCCACCTTCCCAGAGCTCATAAAGGGAAAATAAAATCAACCTGATGGAAACAAACAAGGTCTTTCTGACTACTAACGGTTGGACCAAGCTGTGAATCCAGTTTACAAGGACGTCTTCGCAACAAGCGTTTTGTTTTTTTGAATTTTAAAGGAGTTTGAATGTTTTAATGTATTTATTGAGACTGCTTCTCCTCACACTGTTCCTGTCAGTCGTCTTTAAGGAGAAAGTAGAGCAACTGGTGTCCTAAAGTGCCTTGTGTTCCTGTTTGTGTACCTCCAAACTTCATGAAGCCAGTGAGTTTTACCCAAAGAAGCTGGTCCATCATCTACCCAACAGCTACAGGTCGCAGGTCGACGTTCAGGACGCTCTACATCGAAACACCGAACAGGAACAGCTTTGAAAGCTTCGAGTTTTGCGTCTGAAGTGTCATTTGTGTGGTTTAGTATATCTGAGCTTCCATAAAAACTAGCAGTGGTTCATTTCAAGATAAACAGCAGAGGAATCCAGGTTAATCTATTCAGGACACCTCATTTTTAATTAGAATAAAATATGAGCTGCTTTTTTAACGCTGCAGCACAGTTCACTTCAGAACAGAAGTTGCACATGTTACGTTCCAAAGGCAGACAGGAAATGGAATGTTATGCACTTCCTGTGACCTCTTAACATGCTTATGACATTTTATATACTCCGGATAACACATACACTACCAGTCAAAAGTTTTTGAACAGTAATTTTTTTTTTTTTTTTTTTTTTTTTAAACAAGTCTTCTGCTCACCGAGCCTACATTTATTTGAGCCAAAGTACAGCAAAAACAGTGAAATTGTAAAATATTTTTACTATTTAAAATAGCCACTTTCTATTTGAATACATTTTAAAATTCCTGTGGACCAAAGCTGAATTTTCAGCATCTTACTCCACTCTTCAGCATCGCATGATCCTTCAGAAATCATTCTAATGTGCTGATTTTATTACTATAACAGTTGAGTATTTTTTTTTCAGCATTCTTTGATGAATAGAAAGATGCAGAGATCAGCATTTATCTGCCATTAAAAAAAAAAAAAAAAAAAACACTGGGTAGTAACCAAAAATGCTTTAATTTTTTTTTAATGCATTGAGATCTTATAGATTTTAACATAATTTTTTTTGCAGTTAAATGTTTGTGAATTAGATTAAATTTAAGTCTACATTTATCCCAATGTTGCCTTTACAAAACAATAAAAATACATTAAAATTAAAATTGGGCAGTTTACTTAAATTAGATTTAAAAATTTAATTAAAATTAAAAAAAAAAAAAAAAAGTCTCAGAATCAAGTTCCTGCAGATTTTAAAATAAATCTAATTCACATTTTAAACATTTAAAAATAAAAAAAAAAAAAAATAGAAAGTCTGTCTTTTAATTCAGTCATTTAAAATTTTGTATACACATTTACACATTACAATAAAAAGACATTTTGAAAATGTATTATGCAAAGATCAGCATTTATCTGAAATAAAAAGCTTTTGCAGTATACCATCTAAAAGCTTGTTTTTTTTTTTGGAAAATACATTTTAGAAATTAATACTTTTAGCAATGACGCTTTAAATTGACCTAAAGTGATAAAGACATTTATGTTGTTACAAAAGATTTCCATTTCAGATAAACACTGTTCTTCTGAACTTTATATTCAAAGAAACCTGAAAATGATTTCTGAAGGATCATGTGACTAGAGTAATGATGCTGAAAATTCAGCTTTGAAATCACAGGAATAAATTACATTTTAAAATATATTACAATAGAAAAGTTATTTTAAATAGTAAAAAATATTTCAAAATTTTACTGTTTTTGCTGTACTTTGGATCAAATAAATGCAGGCTTGGTGAGCAGAAGAGACGTCTTTAAAAAAAAAAATAAAATAAAAAATCTTTTGACTGGTAGTGTATATTCCTTGTTACTGTTAGGAATATGGACAAAATCAATGCAAAACGTGTTCACTCAGGTATTTTAAGCGTTTCTTTTATTCGTTGTGCTTGATCTGAAGGGATTTAAGTGTCAGTAAGTTCATTTTGACCCCAAGCTCAATTTTTTATACAGTAGTTGATAAAGTCCAGCGATGCGGTCATGTCAAGCTGTGCACACGTTATTTGCACCAAGGTGACGAATGTTTAAGATATTTACAGTACAAGCGTTTATATACTGCTTATGTATGGTAACTGTATTCTCATTGTATTTAAAGTATATTAAGCATGTTTTCAAATGTCATAATGTGCTCATAATATCTCGTGCATGTGCGTAGGTTTAGAATTGTCTTTTTATTTAACGAAGGGAGTAGATAATTAGACGTACGCTGCGCTATGCAACCTCACGTTAACCAGCATTTATGACGCATTTCTGCAGATATGTAATGTTATTCTGTGCCTTTACGAATCTATGCAGCATCGAAGGGTGTTTTCTCATAACTGGCAGATATGAGACGTTTCTTTCATAAAGGTGCAGACGAGCTAAGCCATATTTCACAAGCAATGCATATTTATTCTCAGGCGGAGAGCTGCTCATGACCTGATGGAGAATGTACAGGACAGTGATTATTGACAGCTGATAGCATGCGGATTTGTGTATATATGAATACAAAAGCAATGTGCACTGATTGACATGACCCCACTCACTGTGCACTGGAAGCCACTGGTTGGCTTAACAGTACGTTTCTCATTAGTCTATGAATTCTTAAGCTTTTAATTTTCCAGCTAGATTTTACAAATGCCAAAGGTCTATTTATGTACCATTTTTTTCTCAAGAAGTATTAACTATTTTTCCATTTTGTAAAACGCTTCTCATTTGTACAAATGTCAAATAAAGTATTTTTCTACATTGGTTTGTTTAATGTTTTTGATTACAATAACAGTCATTTTAAACAAAGAGGAGTAGATTAACAAGTTTTATTATAAGGGAACCAATGTGCATCTCAAATCTTGGTGTAAATCTATATAGTAAGTGCATTTTTTTTTTTTTTTTTTTTAATGTAATTTTAGAAAAGAAGCATATTTCAGGGACTTTGACCATTAGAAAAAAAAAAAAAAAAATAATAATAATAATAATAATAATAATAATAATAATAATAATAATAATAATAAAAATAAAAATGCTTCAAAAAAACAAAAACAAACAGTTAAGGCATCAATTTCTTGCAGATTTTAAAATAAACATTTACTGTAAGTCATACTGTACACTTTTTTTTAATTGAAATTCTACATTTAAATACATTTAAAAAAAAATCGTATACATTTAACATTTTTCACAAAACAAAAATATATTAACATTTGAATATTGAAATTCTGCAGTTTACTTAGTTACAATAAAATAAGACTAAAATATATATTTTAAAAATAGTTACAGAATGCAGTGCATGCAGATTTTAAAAATTATATATTTATATTTATATTTATATATATATATAAATAAACTGAGAAAAAAAAAAAAAAAAAAGTTATCAGGTTCCTGCAGATTTTCAAATAAACTTTTAATCTAATTCCTATTTTAAACAAAAACAAATTTACATTTTTTAAACATTTTAAAATTTCTAAAAAGAAATGTCTAGTTTTAAAATAAGTTAATTTTATACCAAAAAATATATATTTGAATAACATTAAAGTTCCTGTAGTTTACTTAAACAGAAATTCCAAATTTAAGGGAAAAACAATGAGACTTGCGTGGAGTGTAAAGGTGCTTTTAATAAGTCAGCAACCCTGCAGTTTACCATGGTAAGACTAATTCAAGTAGAAAGTCACATGATAGTTACAATAAAAGCATCTCAAAAAGAGACTAGTGTTCATTTGGCAGGATAAAACCAATACAACATTAAAAACAATTATTGTCGCATACGCACTGCATTTACTCAGACATAAATTGAGAATGAACGCTTTAGTGCAGTAAAGCCTTAAGACTAACAACTTCAACAGTGAAAGTTGTTGGGGGAAAAGAAAAAAAAAAAAAAAAAAAAAAAAAAAAAAAAAAAAAAAAAAAAAAAAAAAAAAAAAAAAAAAAAAAAAATACTAATCTTCGGTATGTTTAAAAAAATAAAAAAAAAAAACATGTTAAAACACTTCAAATGTTGGAGTGAGTGTATGTGGTCTAAGCCACAGGTACTTGACAGGCCTGAAGCGCGTTGAGATGCCCGAGACAGGCATGAGCGCACTGCAGCACCATTCCCTTCAGCGCCTGCAGATAGAGCTCCTGGCCAGAGTTCAGGTACAGCCACATCAGCCGACTGAGCTGCGCCGTCACACAATCCCCGTGCAAACTCTCTGTTCAAACACAACACACACCACAGGCTTGAGAAAGTCTGATGACTATCAGAAAACAAACAAACTTTACCTTATTTATTCTCTAAATGGCCAATTCAGAAATGATATATAGACAGCAAGGTGACTGATATACACAATACAATTTTCATACTAAACAGAAACACAACTTCTGATTTTACAAATAAACAGTTAAGCAAACTCATATCTTAAATACTTAATGTGTAAAATAGACAAAGCATCTCAAAATAAAATAAATAAAAAAAAAATTATATACATTTCCTTTTCAATATTTCTTGTACATTTCAATATTTTTCAGATATTAAAAACTTTATTGTAGTTGCAATTTAAAGATGAAATAATTTTTTTTTTAAAGATAAATTACTTCATCTTAAAATTGTTTAATAATAAAATGTACATACAAATATTTTATTACATTTTATACATGAATAATAGAACATTTTTAGTAGTAGTAGAAAAGATTAAAAAAAAAAAAAAAAAAAAAAAAAAAAAAGTCTTATTTACTTTCAGTACACTAATAAAAGTGTTAATTTTTTCCATGCTATGGTACTTTAATTTATATAATTTTACCATAAATTTAACATTATTGTCTTGTTTAATAATAAAATGTATATACATTTTATACATTAATAGAAATGGTCTAGTATGGTTTAGTTATGGTTTTAGTTTGTTTGTTTTTTTTTAAATGAAAAATATGTGTTACATTTTATTTTATTTATTTTTATTTTTTGTTTTTTTCTTCTTCTCCCCAGTCTTATTCACTTTCATTACACTCATTTCATTAATAAGAGTAAAATTATTTGTAATTTTTTTAATGTTTAACTAATGGACCTTCAAAATTATTTTGTCTTAAAATAGCTTTTTTAAATAATAAAATGCATATAAATTATATAATTACTACATTTTACACATTATCAATATAAATTATTACTACTACTACTATTATCATCATCATTTATTATCATTTTTATTATTATTTTTTTTAAGTTATTTTTATTATTATTGTTAGTTATTTTTATTAATATTATCACAAGACACTGTTGTTTAATGTTTCCTTTCATTACATTGACTAATGCAATCAAATAAATAAATAAATAAATAAATAAATAAATAAAAATAATAATAATAATAATAATAATAATAATAATAATAAAATAAAAAATAAAAAAATAAAACACTTGTAAGACTCTTTGATACGAACGATCCTGCTAATGTAAATGTCATGAACTGTGTGTGGTCCTGACCGCTCGCAGAGGACTGCATTAACACCAACACACTTACAAAAATCCGCTGAACCCAGATGAACTTGGTGAGCAGCATTTAATAAGACAGCATCAGCTAAAAAAAGATGTTAATGAGACGATCTAATTGAGCAGAAATACACTAAGGGCAGCAAAGACAAGACCTGAGGCTCTCAGAAGACTACAAAAGCATCGGCAAAGTTTAGAAATTTAATATGAGGGATGAATACAGGGTCTTTTATGCGTGTTGTTCACATCATGTTAGCTGAACCCACCTTGAGAGATCTTGGTGTCAAACTCCAGCAGCGTGTAGAGCGATTCGGGCAGCAACTGTCTCGCCCAGCTGTTCTCCTCCATGTAAATCCAATCTCGGATCAGCCTCTTTCTACGCAGGAAACCTTGTACGTGATCCAGGTACACCGAGTTACCAGACACCAGATACAGCCTTAAAAAGAAAAAAAGAAAAATAAAAAGATATGCATGAGCTGGAAAACCATTATGAAAGTGGCTACACAAGGCAAGGCAAGTCTAATTATTTGTTTTTTCATTAGCTTGGGAAATAAGGCAACCTTTATTAATAAGCCACAATGAGAATTAAAAACCAAAAACAATATAATAGCTTTTGCAGGGAAAGTAATTTTCCAAGCACTTCTGAACAACAAGGCATGCATCTTTACGGTCTCTGGAGATTTGTTCCTGTAAAATGACTGTTACAGCTTCAAACAAAACACCCTGGAAGAAAAAACACTTAAGGAAACTCAATTTGTTTGCAGCAAACATGCAAACGCATGCTCAGACATATAGCTCCTTGAATGTGGATTATTAGCTAAATTTAAAACCAGCCAAGCAAGAGTAAGGCTTTGAATGCTAATGACCAATTAGAGAGATCAAATGGTAGAGAAGCACTAAACTACACAATTTATGTAAATAAATATTTTATTCTTATTTTTTTTATTATTATTATTATTTTTTTTTGTATTTTATTATTATTATTATTTTTTTTTTTGTTATTATTATCAATCATCAAAACAGTTCTTAAAATAAAACAAGACAATCCTAACATATTAAAAAAAAAAAAAAAAGGAAAAAAGATGTTTTATTTTATTCATGCCATGGCACTTTGAAATTTGTTATTTAAATTTAGGTGACAGGACAAAAAAAAAAAAAAAAAAAAAAAAGACATTAATGAAATAAAGTGTGGGAAAATAAGTGCAAATAAAATGCACTAAACTCTTACAAATACATATTTTTAATTAATGTAAACATTAACAAAATGTTTTTTGAAAAAAAAAAGTCAAAGTAAAATGTAAAGTAAAAAAAAAAAAATCCATATTTTACTGTAAGTTTATTTATGTATATATTTATTTTATTTATGCCAAGTATAAAAAAAAAATACATATTCAATATAATAAAGTCTACTTAAAAATATACAGATTTCTAAAAGAACAAAATGTATTAAAACAAAAAAAAAAAAAAAAAAAAAAAAAAAAAAAAAAAAAAAAAAAAAAAAAAAAATTATATCTAAATATTATATTATATATTTTAATTCTATGGCTCTTTAAAAGAAAAAGGCCCACAGCATGAAAATGCAAAAAAAAAAAAAAACAAACAAAAAAAAAAAAAAAAAAAAAAAAAAAAACAACACACACACACACATAAAATAAATAAATAAATAAATAAATAAATAAATAAATAAATAAATAAAAAGAAAAAAGAAAATACAAGTTTTAAAATAAGTAATAAAACAGCAAGGAAAACAAAAAATGCATTCAAGCTTGGAAAAAAAAAAAAAAAAAAAAATAATAATAATAATAATAATAATAATAATAATAAATTTATACAAATTGTACAGCCACAACATGAAAACGCAAACTTTGAAATAACTTTAGCGTGCCATAGCATTGGAGAGAAAAAAAAATAAAAATAAAATATAAAATAAATAAATAAAATTTTATTATATATATATATATATATATATATATATATATATATATATATATATATATATATAAATAAACAACAACAACAACAACTAAAAGATTTTAAAGTGCCATAGCACGAAATTATTTAATCATCCAGTATTAGTATCTCTGCATGCCTAAAAAGCACTATAATATTGGGCTCTTGTTTGTTCAAGTGAGCACTTTACCTCTTCAATCACTCACACATCTGCTTATGTAAGACGACGGGCCTCAAGGAACATCCCACTTAACTTCTCACACTACTGTTCTCTAATGCTGTGGGATCAGGCTGACTTTAGAGTGGAGTTCAGTCCACGCTCTTTGAGATCAGTCGCCATACACTTCAAAGATGTCATCGACTGGCTGCGGATCTCAGGCCGTAAGTTACTGCAGGCTATTTGTTTGAAGCTGCCAGCGGTGCTCGTATCTCCACCCAGCGCACTCTCCAGGCTTCAAAGCCCGGTCTGAAAGCCAACCACTGCTAAAGCTCAACGCTTTCACCACTAGTTTTTAATGGAAACGACAGCAATTCGAGTAATAGAGCAACATTTACAGTCTGAAAATAGTGGTCGATGGGAAACGATAAAAGCAAAGCTTCTATGAGTACCAGCAAATAAGAGTGTCTCTAATCTAACATAATTGTGATCAGTTCAGATTTATCACCATGTTATAAAAATAAGCTTTGCAAAGCAGTTGCTTTATATTACGACGGCGTTTTAGTGCCACCTTAAAAAAAAAAAAAATCTAAGATTACGAGATTAATCTCGTAATATTTCGAGAATAAACTCGAAACTACGAGAATAAAGTCGAAATGTTACGAGAATAAAGTCGAAATGTTACGAGAATAAAGTCGAAATGTTACGAGAATAAAGTCGAAATGTTACGAGAAAAAAGTCGAAATATTTCGATTTTTTTCTCGTAACATTTCGACTTTATTCTCGTAACATTTCGACTTTATTCTCCGAAATTGCCTCTTTTGTGCAGTCTGAAATGGCGACCAGTGGTCGACTCCACGGATATCGGTGGTTACATCTGTGTGCTATTCGAACAGGATGTTGTTTCTCAAGAGACTTTAGCCGCTTTTCCACTATCGGGCCGAACCGTTCTCTTCGCTTAACCGTTCCGTTCCGTTCCGTGCCGATCCGGGCCAGTCAGCACGGATACGGCTTCATTTTCCACTGTGGTGCTGATAACGGAACTCTTTGGAATGTAAACACAAATGTGTCAGTCGTTGCCTTGGTAACGCAATTGTAATATAAACAGAGATATGGATGATGATCAGATGTTTGTGTTTTTGGGACTTTGTTAAATAACAGAAAAAAAGGACACAACTACAAACAACGCAAAAATAAAATAAACAAAAGGCGACGACAGGTATAAGGTTACCAACAAATGCTGAGGGGATATGCATGCCAACGGAGACGGACAGCGTTTTAAGAACCGTTCGGCACGACAGTAGAAAAACGGCTTCGCCAGTACTTCAGCCGGGGTCCCAGCGCATTGTGGCATATGGATTCATATGATAAACTCAAGCCGTACGGCATTGCAATTAATGGTTGCATTGACAGCTTCAGTCGGTTTGTGTTGTGGGTGGAAGCGTACAATACATTCACGTAAAATACGACTTTCTTTTCCTAATTTTGACATTATTTCTCAAAATACTACGATTTTAATCTCGTATTACTACGAGTTTATTCTCGAAATATTTCGACTTTTTTTCGTAACATTTCGTAACATAACATTTCGACTTTATTCTCGTAACATTTCGACTTTATTCTCGTAGTTTCGAGTTTATTCTCGAAATATTACGAGTTTAATCTCGTAATCTTAGATTTTTTTTTATTTTTTAAGGTGGCACTAAAACGCCGTCGTATTATATTGCCATCAATATTACTATAGCACTGCATAAAATTAGGCTGATTAACTAATGTTAAATTAGTTTAGCAAAATAGATTTAAATATACAGTCAACATTTGACGTGAATCAAAAATGATCAAAGTTGTCCTAAAACCAAAACACCACCCATTCTTGTTTTAGGACAACTTTGATGAACTTTTTTTGATCCAATTCAAATTTTGACTACTGTAAATAATTATTTAAAAGTTCACTTCATTTATAGCTTTGCATTTAATTTTTTTTTGTAAATATAAGTTTGCATTTAATTTTATTTCTATTAAATATGCAAATTAAAAGAATATCTAGCTTTATTTAAATAACGTTAAGCTAAATATATTTTTTTTTAAAGAAAATAACATCTGTATTTGCTTTAGCTCAAATTAGGCTTATTTGTATGTATTTAAATACAAATAAAATCAACGTAAATTTAAAAAGTTAGATTTTTTTATTCAAAATAAAAAAAAAAGCAAATCTAACATTTATGTATTTAAATAAAAATATATTTTACTTATGAATAGATTTTATTTTATTTTATTAATCTAAAATAATGTTGGCTTAATTAAATATTTTTAATTTATTTTAAATTAATATAATAAAATCTAACAAAGTACTTATTTTTTAATATTGTTTAGTTACATAATGTTTGCTTATTTTATTAATCTAAAATAAATAATGTTGGCTTAACTTAATTTGTTTTTTGTTTTTATTTTAGATTAATAAAAATTAACCATAAGTGTTTTTATATGGTTTATTTAAATACATTAAATGTTAGCTTAATTGATTATTAATCAAAAACAATGTTGGTTTATTTAAAGATTTTTTTTTTTTAGATTAATAAAACTGACCATAAGTATTTAATAATGTTTATTTATATACACTAAAAATGGTTTCATTTATTTTGTCAATCTAAAATAATGTTGCCTTATTTGAAGATGTTTTATTTTTTTCATTTTAGATTAATAAAACTGACCATAAGTATTTAATATTGCTCATTTAAATACATTAAAAACATTTACATTATATACATTAAATACATTTAAAAGTTATTCTAAAATAAATAATGTTGGCTTAATTGAATATTTATTATTTATTGTAGATTAATAAAATCTAAGTAGTATTTAATTTTTTAAAGTATTGTTTATTTACATATGCAAGAAAAATGTATTAATGTAAAATAAAAAAATCCTTACAAAATAAGCCAACATTATTTGAGATTAATTGTATTGTATCTAAACAAACAATTAATTTTAAATACTTAAATGTCAGCTTAAAGTTTTTTTTTTTTAATTTTATATAAAACCTTAATATTTCACATTTAATTTGTATTTAAATACATAAAGTCAGACTAAATCTAAGATTTTTTTTATTTTAGATAAATCTTAACTTTAATATTTTGTTTGTATTCAAATAAATTATGTCACCTTAAACTTAACATTTACGATCACTGTAAACGTTTAAAAAGTTAGATTTTTATTTTACACAATTTGAAACAAAATGTTAAATTAAATAAATAATTAAAATTAGTTAATTTAATTTTTCAAGGATTTTCAGTGAGTCCTTCTCATTACATTATACTGTGAAAGTGAGACTGACAGAGTAAGCAAACAGACTCTAACAGGACTGACTTGTAGTAGGGGAGCGTCTCAATCATCTTCCAGTTGACGTAATTTGCAGCAGTCTCCTCCAGCGTACAGACACGGGTCATCTGGACTTTGGCCACCTGCCAGAAGCGCTCGTGCTCGACGAGCGTCTCCTGCATCTCCCGTCTCAGCAGAAGATACACACCCTCCAGTGTGTCTTCATAAACCTGCCAATGACACATCACTCCATCAAACAATATTCCACCTGACCTTGTTCCTGAAAAAGTGCATGCATAAGAGAACAGGATCACATTTGCATAGAGCGCAGAAGGAAAAAAAAATAAAGAAATAAAAGAAATAAAAGAAGTGAAAAAAAATTTAAATTGCACACAAAGTATGATCAAATTAGCATTTCTAAGAAAAAAAAAAAAAAAAAATGCTGATATCAAGCATGCAGGTTACACAATGCACATACGTGAAAACCATGAAACCAAAGAGATTACATTAACCTTGGTTGGAAAACATAAAATGCACATTTAATGTCTCTCTGGTCCTTTCTGTGTCCTTGGATGGTCACATGTGTTGTAAACCAGTGTATAATGGCAGGAGCGTCTGTACGCTCAGACGTGCGATATAATTGACTGGGACATGCACCGATACGTCTATAATCCATTTAGGCAGCCATTAGATAGGAGCGTCTGCTCACGCCGTGACCTGTGAAATCATTTTCCCTGGCTAATGAAATGCAGAAGATGAGCACTTGCGGAATATTTAAGATCACGTCCTTTGAGGAACTTATTCTGCATTTTTTGAGATGGGGAAGAGAGATATCAGCTGGAACAGAACTGGGAACAATCCTGTGTGAAGAAAAGTTAGTCCCTGGAAAGATAGCATGTCAAATTTATTCAAACATCACAATGCACACCAGGGAGAAAGGACTTTGTCAAAGAAAAAAAAATTTGGACTGAAATATTGTTCAGCTTCCTGCATGCATTCCGTAGACGTACCTTTCTTCGCTTGAGTCGGCCCCAGTCCCGGCCCAGGATCCAGGCCACGAGAGACTTGCACATGGAGAAGTAGTTTCCGACAGTCTGAATCCCTGATGGAGAGAAACAAGTAAGAGTCAGAACACAAGATGATATTCCAGGAGACTGGAGGAGTAACATTTGATCTACAGATGGATTTCCTGCCAGAGAACTGGTACAGGCATAGTTCCTCAAGAGAGAGCGCCACACGAGACCAACAAAGAACACAAAACACGATCAAAGACAACAGGTTTTGCTCGACTCTGAAAGGGTTCTCAGACCAAGCCAATTCTCTAGCAGAGGCTGACCAATACAGCAAATGCTAATAACCAAGGTAGGTATGTGCAAATAATAGGCTAATACTTTTGTTAAAAAAAAAAAAAAAAATTATTATATATATATATATATATATACACATATACACACACATATATACATTATAGCTCTAATGTAAGTAAAATTAATCATAGCTTTAACATACTTTTTTTAGAACAAAATATATGCTATTAGTTACACTATTTTCTTATTGAATGTATTTTAGCTTTTAGTTTTATAATTATTTACACACACAGACATAAACAATAGTTAACTTAAATATTTAGAAACTATAAGAAAAAAATAATACATTTATGAATAAGTATGCATTGTTTATAACAAAGACTTAAAATACTTGCAACAGCAACAACAGCAAATTAAATACATCTAATAAGAAAATAGTGTAACTAATAGCATATATTTTGTTATAAAAAAAAAAATAAAAAAATAAAAGTACATTAAAGCTGATTAATTTTACATACATTAGAGCTATAAATTACCATTACAATGTATAAAATAAATAACAGTATGCATTGTTTAACACCACCACCACTACCACTACCACTACTACTACATTAAAAAATACGTTATTAAAAATAAAACTGCTCAAATAGCAATAAACAAAAAGCTAATAATAATAATGCAACTAATTTTATAATGGGATTCATTTTGAAATAATAAAAATACACATTAAAGCCATTTAGATTTTTATAACATACAGAACTATTATTAATAATAATAATAAAAATCATCATCATCATCATCATGTTTATAATAATACAAAAACATTAAAAATACATGCCATTACAAATAAACAGCAACAACAAAACTTTTAAAAGAGCTGATAAAAATGTGTAACTAATTATATAACATGCATTATACCATATTTATTTATTTTATATATATATATATATATATATATATATATATATATATATATATATATTATATATATATATGTAGTAGTTCTATCATATATATATATATATATATATATATATATATATATATATATAAATGATAGAACTACTACATAAGGCTAAAATGGCAATAAAAATAATAACACAATACACATGCTATAAAACTGCTGAAATAGCAACAACAAAATATTAAATAACGCCAATTTAAAAAAAAAAGAAAAAAAAGAAAAGCTACATAATAGCATGCATTTATTATAATAAAAACACTTATTATTTTTACAACAGGCATTAGAGCTATTAAAAGAAGAAGAAAAAAAAAAGAAAAAAAAAAAAGATACAACAACAAAATAATACAACAGTATGCACTGTGTTTATTAAAAATACATAATTTTAAATTCTACCACTACTAATACTACTACTACTAAATACAGCTATACAACTACTTATTATAATTATTATGATTAAACCAAATAACTTACCCAGGCTCTCATCTCCCCGGGCTAATTGGCCTCTCCAGTAGTCTTTGGTAACGGGGTGCAGGGATGCCAGGTACCTCACATCACACAGAGTTTCACCCCAGGTGGCCACTTTTCTCTTGCTGTGCTTTTTCCACTGCAGGAAAATGGATCGCAGCTGCTTGTTGTATGGAGCCGGCTGACGAAACAACCAATATGTGAAAAGCCACTGGAACCGGCACTGGACGTACTGATGGTACATGGACTCCAACTCTGTGTGCTCTAAAAACAGCACATAAAATGGTTGTAAACACCAACAATACTACAGATTGAAAGCTAACAGGCCCAAAACATCTCATATGGAAGTAACACTGTAATAAAATACAGATATGCATTCATAGAGAAATCTGCACAACCTTACAGAAACTCCAAAACTTCCAAAGTTTGAAAGACCTTTAGATCATCACTGAATAGGATGCACTGCATCCCCTTCAAAGCTAAAAGCTATAGAACATAGGCCTTTTATATACTAGAGTATTAAAAGAAACCAGAAATACCAGGTGAGGGTGAACTATGAGTCACAGTCCTTCTCCAGACACATCACTCAAAAACTGTGTGTTATATCCCAACTCCCCGATCAAGGGTCCATCACAGCAGTTTGAAGTGAGCCACCAGAGCAAAAAATTGGATTACTAACATCTTTCTTCAGAAATCCCATTACTTTTAGAGGGGGAAAGGAAACATATACAGCTAAGACATATAAAAGGTCAACCAGACCAACGAGTGCACCCAGAGACCCGTGTCCTTTTGGTTAGGAAGACAACACAATACATCTGCTGTAAACAAACCATAAACTTGTTTGCCATTTTTCAGAGTCTAAACACAATGCACAAGTGCCAGAAATTTAACTGCAGTTGGCTGGATTCACTCCAGCACTCAGAGAGAATTAAAATAAGGTGTTATAATGCATAATATATATTTTTAGCAATATTAAATCACAGTATTTACAGCGTTGGTTATCACACTTCTTATTTGGCCATTAAGCTTCTTAAAGACCAAGTTTCATTAAATGGGATGCAGATCTCTCACCACTGTTTTGGTGCTGGCTGAGAACATGCTGGAAGACCAGAGAGATGCTTCCATGATGCTTCAATGCAAGATGATACAGCTCCCTCCATTCAAACTTGAGGGTGTCACAATCTTCAGTTTTCTCTGAGAAAACAGAATAAAGCATGTTAGGCTAAAAATAAACATGGAAAGTCTGTCTGACAGATGAGAGTATGAACACCTTGGAGTTTGTCCTGGAACAAATCTGCAGTGATTCCCCATAGTTTCTCTACGTCGCTGCAGGGAAGCCTCACTGAAGGCAAGGGAACGCTTTCTTCCAGCACGAGCCACTGGATCCAGTACTTGTGCAGCGCAAAGGGGATCTCCACAAAGAGTTTCTCCTGAAATGCACGGTTACAGTGGATGTTTCTGAAGAGGGACCGCCACATAAAAACCAAGCGGAAGGCAGTTTTGGCTGGTACGGGACACCGGACGTTGGTATATGACAGACTGACCCTAAACGAATCCTATGGAGAGCAAATTTGGAGAGAATTAGCATGTGAGTGACAGTCTGTTAGGACCACTTTAAAAATAAAATAAAATAAAATAAACATAAATAAATATTAAACAAAAAATAAATATGATACAAATAAATAAATATTAAATAAAATAAATATTATATGTAGTAAAAGTGTAAAATAAAAAAAAAAAAAAAAAAAATATATATATATATATATATATATATATATATATATATATATATATATATATATATATAATCATTGTTACCATTTACAAAAAAAGAAATAAAAAAAGAACCTTACTTAAAAAAAAAAAAAAAAAAAGCCTTCATTTTGTTACTTTTACAAAAAAATAAAAAAACCACAAACAAAACAAATAAATACATAAAATAAAAATCTAATTAAAAGTCTTCATTTTGTTAGCCTTGACTACAAAAAAAAAAAAAAAAAAAAAAAAAAAAAAAAAAAAAAAAAAAAACCCAAACTAAAAACAGCCACTCATTTTGTTACACTTTACTAACAAAATACATTTAAAACACTAACTATTCGAATAATATATTCAAAACTTTTAGCTGAATTCAAATCTGTATTTTTTGTTCACTTAAGCTTTCCGCGCATTCAAAGATTGATTATAACAGAAGCTAATGTCATTTGTACAAGTTATTCAATAACTATGGAAGCCCGTTTCCACCACTGAATTTAAAAAATAAATAAATAAAAAAAAAAAATAGAGACTTTTACAATTCTGACTTTTTTTTTCCCCCCTCACCCTTACAATTGCGAGTTTATATCTCACAATTCTGACTTTTTTCTTAAAATTGTGATGCAAACTCAGAATTGACTTTTTTCCTCAACTGCATGATAGTCACAATTGCAAGTTTATATCTCGCAATTCTGAGGAAAAAAAAAAAAAAAAAAAAAAAAAAAGTCAAAATTGCACATTTATATTTTTCATTTCTGACTTCATAACTCAGTTTATCACAATCCTGAGGAGGAAAAAAAGTCAGAATTGTGAGACTTTTTTTTTTAATCTATAAAAATATATTTAATATATATATTCACGACACATCATCATTTGGCTGCACAGAGTTTAAACCATACAAAACAGCATTTTATGCTGATTAGTGCTGACGATAATGATCAGTTATTGTAATGTTTTGGGCTGTACTAATCAGTCGGACTGAAAAAACATTGAGTACTACATACTGCCAAAAGTTATAACAAATCAAGGAGAAGAGTGCAAAAAAAAAAAAAAAAAAAAAAAAAAAAAAAAAACTGTCTGAGGAACAAAAGGCGTTTGTGGTTGACCAAACCGAACCAGGATTTCCAGGGCAAGAATCTTGACAACATTTGTGTTTGTTCTTATTTCCAGTCAGGTAGGTGAAATATTAGGCTAATATCATAATTAATACTGTTCATATTTATCTTTTACCACATATTAACCATTTCACCCTTTCCTGCTCACTGGGCCCTTCTCTAAATTAATTAGCAGCTTCCAAACGTTTTTTCCCGCAGTTTAGACAGCATAAACTAACAAAACAACATATTCTAGTATGTGCAATAAACGCTATTGTTTACATCCGAGTATCTGCCAATATGGCCGCGCATCCGGGTAACTGGGAGCAGCGCTAAATGACTAAAAAATATAAAACTAGAATCGTTTTATAAACGAATCATGCATCTCACTCTTATATATGAATTATCTGACAGATCATTGACGTTAAAACTTAGGATTCTATTTCCTATTTTAACTTGGTTTGACTTGATTCTGAGTGGGGTGGTTGCAAGATTTCACCTGTAACACGCTGTTCACTACCTACTCGCTTAGGTATGTACTGAATTAACTGATAATTGGTGTGTCTAACCATATTATTAGGTATGGGACCGAATTAACTCATTTAAAAGCTTCGAGTCACTGTGATGAATCAAAAATCTAATTTCAAAGCAAATTATAGGCCTACCCGGAAGTGTGTGGTCCAGAGAGAGTTGCAGGAACAAACTCGGAACAATAAGCTACACGTGCTGCCGAGCCTCAGCAGCGACACTGGGTCCAAGTTCCTCAGTATAACCAAGAGAACTTCATCACTTAAATGCAATAAGCCCGTCGTGTCATGGCTTCTTTCTGAAGTAATATCTGCTGTATTCAGATGGGAGTCATCGTCTGTGGCGGCAGTCAGACAGGAGAACTGCTCCAACAACTCACGCTCCCAGGTCGTGCTGAGGTCTGCCATACCTGTGCCGGTGTCACCGCCCTGCTCGGAGCCACCTCTCAGGTGTTAAAGGTTAGGAAGAAACCACCTGAGAGAGGTCACAGGGTGGTGAATCTCAAAGGAGTTGCTCATGAATATTAGTAGCTCATGAATATAAATGAAGTCACCCCGACGTTGCTTGGCAACATACCTGCTTAAACTAATTAACATTCATAAGGCAAGCGTTTAATTCGCCAAGCCAATCGGGTAGGCATTCTTGGAACGTTACGTAATAAATATTCATGAGATAAACACTTCATTTCCCAACAGCAATGACAAAAACGCATTTCTTATTTGCAGTGCGTTTGTAATGCTAATTTATTCTACGATGTGTCTTGAATATCTTGAATTTACCGTTTGAGAGGTGAATTTTACTTTTGATGTTGCTGTTGTCCCGCACGTGAAGTTCCCACTGGGGTCAATATAGTATTTTTGTCTGTTGTAGGGATTATTTGAACGTTTATTAGCATCAAGTTGTTCCAAACAGGCATGAATTTCTTTTATCTCTTTAGCACAACAGACGATATGTGAGTAACCATGCATTATGGAAAAAAATACTATAAAAGTCTGATTGGATACCAACATTTTTCAGTATTTTCAATATGTTTTGTGTTCACATCAACCTTATTTTTCCGGTAAGAGTGGGCGTGGTTATTTCTAAATTTGGACCGGCTTCCGGTCTTATCGGCTTCAAGCTATTTTAGTTGTATAAAACAGCTCGTTTAGCTGCTTGATATTGCAAATTGGTGTGTCTAACCATATTATTTTAATTTATTGTCTTAATTATGAACACAGTGGTTTGAAGTGTAAACAGTTGTACCATTTACTGCAGGTTGTTATTCTTCTCAGCACTTACATGTATGTCGCGATTTGGTCAGTTACCCGGATGCGTGGCGATATTGGCAATACTCAGATGTAAACAACAGCATGGACTGCATGGTTAATGTACTACTGAATACGTTGTTCTGCTAATTTATGCTGTCTAAACCACGGAAAATGTGTAGAAGGTGCTAAATCATATAGAAAAGGATGCAATATTTTGACAAACTAAAGTTAATAGGTGGTAGAGATACATACAAGTAGTATTAATTAAGATATTAGCTTAATATTTCATCTACCTGACCGGAAATGATAAGAACAAATACAAATGTAAATCCTAGTTCAGTTTTTGTCAGTCTATAGTACTCCAAATGTAAGTACATCCCAAAACATGACAATAATTGACCATTTTCAGCAGCAATAATCAGCAAAATGTGCACGTTTTGTTCAGTTCAGTGGCATTGTTTATGTTCAGTGCCACCAATATGGCCGATTGATGACATTGTGAAAACACTCTTTAGCAGCTAATGAACTGGAAGGCTCACCCATGGGCTTACGTCTACATTGAAGAAAAAGGTGGATAGGTTTGGAATGACATAAGCGTGAGTATGATGACAGAATTGTCCTTTTTGGCTAAACTATTCCTTCAAATTGTAGTTTACACCATTACTCATCTGATATGTAAAAGTTTAAATGTGATGTAATGTTTTTTGCGAGGTCAAATACATTTTTCCCAGTCTTTGCCATTCATGTTTTTTGAGTTTAAGACAAATATACTTTATTTTAAGCAAGTCAGACACATTAAGAATTTCCAATATTTAAATGACAACTTAAGAATGAACAAAAAAACAAAACTAAACTCGGAAATCAGTTCAGAATAACTTTACATGTATTGTACTGGATTTCATCCAAATAAGATGATAATTAAGACTGAACTGCTTATAAAACAAAGACAAGTGCCGTAAAATAGTTTACAAGTTTACAATCAATTGCTATTACACAGACTTTTTTATACTTAATACAAATGCATGTACCCTTTTTCTTGGCAGAAGTAAAACAATATGACAAACATTTAAAAAAAAATGAATATGGTATAACAGTTAAAGAAGGGTGTAAAATCATTCTTTTTTTACCCTTTTCATATTTCTGACTGATGAATGGAAATATTTATAATTTTGAGCAGATGATACAATATGCAGTCATGACGTCCAATACTGATGATACTGTTTCTGAGTCATGATTATTTACTGGCTAATGTAACCCACAATAATATTACATGGCAAGGCACTGGCTCAAATCAGCATTGTAAAACTCAGAATGCAGTTTTCCAGAGACGTCGTCAGATAGATGTCATTAAAAATGTAAAATATTGATGAAACTATAATGAAACCTCAAATACAATGAACCCTTTGTGCTCGTATAAGAAAATAAAACATTCACAATTGAGCATTTGGACAAAACAGTCAGCACGAATCCTTCTAAACACTTAATTTGCCGCGGGGGGGGAAGAGGCAATGAGGTGAAATCATCTCTATACATGATGGATCTGATATCTCAGATATACAGAAGTCACTGCTACCTATTGACAGTTCGTGATCACAGTGTACTCGTTTGCTACGTGGTTGATTACATCATTCGGTGATCATTATCATTCGTTTTTCTACAGACTGCTGGGCCGGGCAGTGGATGATTGGTTTCGAGAGACCACGCCCCCCTCAGGCTACTCGTATACGAGGCTCCTCCTCTATTTCCTGACCCAGGCTCGTATAGGTCACTGAAGGCTCCAGCGGCCCCACGGTGGGCGTGTCTGTGATGGCGTTTCCCGCGTTGCGGAACTGTTTATAAACGCGAGGATCCTGTGCCACGTAGGTGGAGGAGGAGGAGTAGAGGATCAGTCCCAGGATGATGATGAAGAAGGACAGCAGGTAAAGCCCTGAAAACTGAAGACAAACAACATAATGAACTTCATATAGTGTGCTTAAAGAGTGACTTAAAATTCAACAATTTATTAATTCTAAATAGAACAGTGATTTAAAACTTCAAATCATAATCGTGGAATTCTACATAGAACACTTTAAATCACAAAGTGAAAATTTTAAATTATAAATGTACTATTTTTAATTAGAACAGTGACTTTAAACTGTAAAACTGTAAATTCAAAACATAACATTGATTTATACTGTAAATTTTCAATATTCAAATAAAATACTAATTTAAAACTTTAGATCATAATTTACTATAAGTTTGAATTAAACACTGATTTAAATAATGACTAGAAACACAGATAATAATAATTTACTGATTTATTTATTGTAAATAGAACACTGGTTTAAAAATATAAATCATGATTTATTAATTTTAAATAAAACACAGCTTTAAACTGTTAATTATTAATTATTACTTGTAAATAGAACATTGATTTAAAACTTCAAATCATATTTTAATTTACTTTTAAATAGAACACTAATTTAAAACTATAAATCATGATTAATTCTAAATAGAACACTGATTTAAAACCTTAAAATAATAATTTACTAATTCTAAATAAAACACTCTTTTAAAACTAAATCATAACTTACTATAACTTTGAATAGAACACTGATTTAAATAATGATTAGGAACATTGACAAAAATAATATTATATTATATTTTTATAATTGATTCATTAATTCTAAATAGAACACAGATTTAAAACTGTAAACCATAATTATTACTCTAAATAGCACACTGATTTAATTATTTATTACTTCTAAAGAGAACATTGATCTTTTAATTCTAAATAGAACAATTTAAATCACAAAATGAAAACTTTAAATGAAAACGTAATACTTTTAAAATAGTGACTTTAAACTGTAATTCATGATTTATTAATTAAATAAAACACTAATTTAAAACTTTAAAACATAATTTACTACTTCACTGATTTAGAACACATACTAAACAGAAACACTGATTTAAACTGTAAGTTATTATTTATACTTCTAAATAGAACACTGATTTAAAACTTCAAATCATAATTTACTTAACTTTTAAATAGAACACTCATTTAAAACTTTAAAAATGTATTAATCCTAAACAGAACACTGGGAAATCATGACTTTGAACTAGAACACTGATTTAAAATTTTAAAATCATAATTTATTCACTCTAAATAAAAAACTAATTTAAAACTTCAAATCATAATTTACTACTACAGAACGCTGATTTAAAACTGTAAATCATTGTACTGTATTTCTAAATAAATTATTTAAAACAATTTAAAAATCATAATTTACTACTCTTAAATAGAACAGTGACTTCTAAATCATGATTTATTCTAAACTGAACCCTGATTTAAAACTGCAAATCATCCCTTATTAATAATAAATCGGATCATTCAAAATCTGCATGCTGTTATTTGTTCTATGGAACATGAAAGAAGAAGAAAAACTTGACAGTCACAGTCACATATGTCTGTATGGAAAAGAGTTATTAAAAACATTCCTTTCTTGTTCCATTGACAAAATAACAACATACAGATTGGAGCTAAATGGGGGTGAGTAAATAATGACAGAATATTCATTTCTGAGCAGATGTTCTTCTCCATATGGTGTAATGACAGTCATTGCAGACATTGTTTGCTCAAAAGAGGAACTATAAATATGTCACATTAGGGTCGTATTTCATTAATGAACATGAGGGAATCAGACATGCAGGCCTGACAGGAGAGATTCCACCAAGAATGAACTAATGAGAAAAAGCAGCAGTTGTAATAGAGATGGAGCGAAGCACGTTCAGATGAACGATTCACTCTCAGTGTGAGTCTACTGTTCAAGGCAGGAGGTCGGTGATTATAATTATGATGGGATGGCATTAATAATTGAATAATGGTTTAAAATTCATGTTGTGAGACCAAAGGGCAAAACATGTGCATTAATGTGATTTAGGGGATGCTTATATTTCCCAGAATACTCTAATATATCCCAAAGTCTTCAGCATGAAGCCAAATTACATGACAGGTTTAGGATGGAAGATGGAAATTTACACTCATCGACTGAAAGGGAGCCATATCTAAAAATCTGAATTTTGCCAACTTTTTTGAATCTTAGAAAGATGCTGGAGTATTTTTACAGACTAAACCTTAAAAAACACTTTAACAGCTAAATTATACCCTGGAATGTAATGCAAAATAAAGTTGCACTACTGACAATGCCATTTTTGAGCAGTGCATTGTATTTCGCTTTGCGTTGTGGTCAAGCAGGGACTCAATGCCTTTGACAGCGCTTTGAAAATAGCACCAACAATCACGACTTTGAAAACTGAAATGCCAAAGCCTCACTCTATTTGCCGTCACTCATTCTCCAAATCACATCAATAGTTTTTCATCCGCAGGGTCTGAGGTGTGGATGAGCATCACAACAATCAGTCGTGCTGTGAACAATGGCCTCTCAGCTCGATCGTGGTCCATTTCTGAGCCACATGTCACCCACCTATAATGCCTGTAATTAAGGGCTTCAGCCTTCAGCTTTGGCCCATATGAGCAGGATTCATTATTAAATTCTTTATTAAAAAATAAATAAAGAAAGAAAGAAAGAAATACATCAGAATAATTTAGGTTAGCAAATATCTGTAATAGTAACTCCATATATGCATGCTTATTTAATGCTGCAATGCATACTGGAAGCTCACATTGTTCAATATAAAAGTGTTTGATCAGAAAACATCATTATGCTAGTTTTGGGACATGAAACATGATTTTTACATATATTCAGAGCAGGGCTGGGCAATAATTCGATAAAGATAATCATTGCGATATGATATAAGTTCGATATCATTTTTGTGTGCCAAAAGCGCACCACACAGACTGTTTATCCGCTCGGGTCAAAGTTCAAATTGCCACGCTGCGCGAGCTCACTAGAGAAGATGCATTTACTCCATCACGTAAGCACTAAATAGCACTGTGAATTCAGTGATGAAGACAAATGACTCTGTGATTCAAACTAGTTTAAAGCTGTGTGCAATGAAACAATCATTGGCTTTTTGATCTACACATCGCCATTATTTACCATGGATTTACTGTAGTAACACTCACTGCACCATGGTATTGTGCCAGAAATGTGGGATATTCACACTGAATTTTATTACAGGAGTAATGGTATATAATTATAGTATGTATGTATTTGTGATTAAGCTATAGCATATGTGCATTTATACTGAATGTTTTTAGACTACCGTTTTTAATACAAATAGGCTACCTATAGAACCATAGTAGTTATATTTTTACCATGGTATTGAGGTACCATTATGTGTGGTTTTAACTGTGTTTATCATGATTTAAAATGTATGCTTGCTAATACAGGAGACCAATGCTTAATTAAAGAAAAAAAACTGGGTCAGAATAAATCATATAAACCATATAAAACTGAGGTTGCTACAATTTTTACAGATTGATAATGAACAAAAATTTACCTCTGCATCCTCAAGCTACTATCAAATGTGCATTTCTAAGAGACAAAAAAGTGATATTATTATTATTATTATTATTATTATCATCATCATTATCAGACAACCCAAACCTGTTTCTTGATTTGAAACAATATAACTCATTAGAACATGCAGAAATTAATTTTTCTGTTTAGATATTTATTTTGTTAAAGAAAATTAATGGTCTGGTTTCTACAACTTTCACTTTGGAGCAAAAATCGGACTTTAAACTTGAAATAAATAAAGATTTGACATCTATCATGATAACTATTGATATTGACTGATATGAAAAAAATTACTGTGATTCGTGATAATTTTTTTGCCCATATGGCCCAGCCCTAATTCAGAGTATCAAAATATCTGTGACTCATTAAGCCTCATTTGCAATTGCTTTTAGTGTTTTTTTAGCTGTTCACATCTCATCTAAAAGCTCTAATAGAGAGGACCACCGTGAGACCATCGGCGTCTACCGCCACACTGAGCTGAGGCGACTCTAGTGTAAAAACGACATGCATGCATAGACTCATAAATATTTGCTAGCACATACACTCCAAAGCCCTGCAGTGATAGACATTAGGCTTTTGAAGTCTAGAGAAACTCCACAGAGAATTTTAAATAAACTTTGACACTTTCTTGCAGTTTGCAGCCCTCTGCTGCCTTTCCCCCCTCGAGCGTCACAGCAGAATAAATATTTCCAATAAATCAATAAAGCCAAGTCACACAACGTCCTGGCGAGGCTTTTGTGCATATCCAGAGTTGCTTTTCATAAAATCAATTCTGTATAAATCTGTCAGCGTGTGCATGGGCACATAGGGAAAATTACTAAATTAAAGACAAGACGTTTAGGATGGCCTTAAAAGATCTTAAAAGAACCCAGAAGGACTTGCTTTTAATCTGAAGATATCTATTCCCTTTCTCAGATGGTATCTAGAACTAATTTGAAGATCTGAGGAACCTGTGATGCAACTTCAAGAACTTTTTAATCTCTAAAACAGCATATAAACAACTTGAGAACTTGAACAGCAAAATGTTTTTGATAAGGAAATGTTTTTTTGATAAAGAACCTTTATTTTTAGAGGTTTTGGGTGTAGGGCTGATTTATGACAGACCGTTTTCACCTCAGAGACAAAATAAAAAGGTAAATGTGAGATAAAGTTTACATTAACATTTGGAGAAAGTCTCAGTTGTGAGAAAGTCACAAATGTGAAAAATTAAGTGACAATTTCAAGACATAAAGATGCAGTTGTGAGAAAAAACAACAATTGTGTGAGATAATGCTGCAATTTTGAGATATAAAGTCTTAATTTTGAGAAATAAAAGTGACCCTGGACCACAAAACCTAAGTAGTTTTAAGCAGCACGGCTATATTTGTAGCAATAGCCAAAAATACACTATATGGGTCAAAAATCATTAGGATATTAAGTAAAGATCATGTTCCATGAAGATATTTTATACATTTCCTACCGTAAATATATCAAAACTTGATTTTTGATTAGTAATATGCATTGCTAAGAACTTCATTTGGACAACTTTTTAGGTGATTTTCTCAGTATTTTATCATAGATTTTTTTTTGCACCCTCAGATTCCAGATTTTCAAATAGTTGCATCTCAGCCAAATATTGTCCTATCCTAACAAACCATACATCAATGGAGAGCAGCTTATTTATTCAGCTTTCATATGATGTATAAATCTCAGTTTTAAAAAAACTTGTGACTGATCACCTTATGACTGATTTTGTGGCCCAGGGTCACAAAATGAAATTGTAATTGTGAGCTTAAAGGTGCAATTATGAAAACTAAAGTAACAGTTGTGAAAAATAATCACAATTATAAGAAAATAAGTTGAAATGGAAGAAATAAAGTTGATTCAATATCACAAGTAATGAAGTTGCAATTGCAAGATAAAAATGCAACTGTGATAATGACAATTGTGTGCTTTTAAATGTTGCAAATCTGAGATATAAAGTTGCAATTGTGAGAAATAAAAGCACAATTGAGTTATAAAGCTGCGAAAAGCCATAAAGTGTGAAAACTAAAGTTAGAATTGTGTTTTTGAGAATCATGAGAATATAAGTTGAACTTTAAAGAAATAAGATGAAGTTTTGATATTTGTAATCATTACAATTAAGTGTAAAGAACTTGCAGTTGTGAGAAAGATGCAATTTTGAAAAAAAGTGACATCCAGTGTTGCTAATTTGAGACACATACGGACCTATGAAATGTGTTTTATTGTTCCCAAATTGTTTTATTTTTTCCTGTTTTAATGGTTAAATGTAAAAAATATTAATACAAAAGCTTGTCTATTTAATTAAAAATCATGAAACTTACACAATTTAACAGCAATTTATTAAAAGTAACAAAAATTAAATTTGTAAGACCCTATGAATTTTTTTCCCTCAAATTAATTTTATTTATTTATTTATTTTATTCTTTTCCATAAATTTTCTGGATTTTATTTTAATGGTTTCATTAAATTTTAGTAATCAAAGGCATCTCTAATTAATTGATTTTATTAAAAAAAAAAAAAAAAATATATATATATATATATATATATATATATATATATATATATTTTTTTTTTTTTTTTTTTTTTAAATACTGTGTTGTGTACTTACATTTTTCTGGTAAATATTCCTAAAAAAAAAGTTTTAGTAAAAATTTTATTAGTAATAGTACTACTATCATTACATTAAGTAACATATTTCTGTCACAGTTTCTTCAAGTTAAAACAAACTTTTTGACAAGTTGCTGTTAAGTTTCTGTGTGCCCTTTAAGTTTCTGGTATATATATATGACGATAGCTTTTCTCAAAAGAAACTGTAAAATGCTAATGAAGTTGTAGAGATTATGTAGGCTGGAAACACTGTGCTTCAGCATGTGTGTATTAAACGAAACCATTGATTCACACAGAGACATGCAGAACATGCAGGATTCATATTTTAATTGTATTTTTGCAGCTTAATATTCACAGACACTAGTCCATACTGCATTTTGATTCAAGTGTACTGACCTACTTCTGATGTATTCATCCAAAATTTGGCAAATTACGTGACATTCCTTGTTATACCGTAAATTCCATTTTTATGACTGGATTCTGCAATTCCGTCTGCATTTTCCACATTGCGGAAATCATAGCGCCAATGTTGCAATTTTCAGAAATAATAATTGTGATATAAGAAAAGATGGAATATTTTTACAATTATCAGAAAATTTGTTAAAATCACAAGAAAATAAAGTTGCAACTGTGATATTTATTCACAATGGCTAGTAATAAATTAGCAGTTGTGATATAAAGATGCAAGTAAAAGAAATAATGACATTGTGTGGTTTTATGTTCTAATTAACAATAAACAGTAAAGTCAAACTGTGAGATTGTGAGATACAAAGCTGCAATTGTGAGGAACAAAGTTACATTATGAGATAAAACAAATATTGGCAATGCTTACTTACTATTTTTATTTTAACTCTAAAGTGGAAAAAGCTTTTCCAAAAAAAACAGAAATACACCTGCCTGTGCATTTCCAGTTGAGTTTTTTTTTTAAGTTAACACACCTGAGAATTCAGTGCAGACCACAAGATAGAAATTAGGCAGATGGTTCTGGCAAATGTATGGAAGATCGAGCACAGCCAGAGTGATTTTCCAGTACTGCAAGGGTATTAGAGCCGGCAAGAGTAATATCTTTTGGAAAGGAATATATTCTGCTTACATCGCCATGTGTCAGGTTGCTCATTTAAATATATCAAGTGGTGCTACGTGCCAGCATAACTATGATAAAGCACCTGCTATTTCAAGCCAGACACATGGTGCCCCCCTTTTCCCCAAGCATTAGGGGAGAAAAGAGTTTTCAACAAGGGTACAGTGATGTAATTACAATCTGTAAAAAAAAAAAATATATGCCATACTCGCAATAAATCACACTGTAATATGCAAGGTGTACTGAGTGTCATATTTCAAAATGAAAGTTATGAACCAAAGATGGATTGTACTGTCCCAGAGACAAACAGCCATGCGTTGCAAAGGGTTGCAAAGAATTTTCACACAGACATAACTTTATAGTTTGTTTACCATTCATTTTCTTTTAATAATTATTGTGATTCTTGGGGATTTTTTCCAACTTTATAAACAAATATTGTATTGAATCTTTCAATAAACTTGTTTTCTTTTAATTTAATTTCCTTTTGGAACTGAATGATCGTAAGCCTCATGGATCTGAGCTTGCGCATCTCAATTTTTAGATGAACATTGCCAAAATAATTCAAATAATGCATTTTTGCACTCAAAAACTGAGGTGCATAAGCTGAGATGAATGAGGCCTATGACTAATCAGATACAAAAATAAATACAAAACCTGTGTTAATTGAAAGAAAACAAGTTGATAAAAAGATCAAAGCCAATATTTGTTTTTTATAAAAAGTATCTTAAATGCATTTGTTAGTACAACAGTTTAGTACAACAGTTACTGTTTGTAAATAACTATTACCCTACTGAAAAACTGTATTTTTCTTACTTATTGTTCTTTAATGTAACTTTTACTTGCTTATCTCCAAAAATCAGTGGCTATATGTGAAAAATGTATTTAAAAAATGTTCTTAATATTTAATATTTAATATTGAATATATTTAATATTTTGTTTAATGTGTTAAAAATAATTAAATGAATTAGTACAGCATCCTTTTTTATATTACTTGAATTTCTATTTTTGTTTACATTTTTGTAAACTTTTTTTATATTATCATACTTATTTCTGTAATTTTATCAAACCAAATATTTTAGAGGGGCACTCAAACTAATAAAAAAAATTGCTACACCAAAAATAAATACATAAATAAATAACGATGGCACTTCCTCCAGTTAAATACATATATAAATAATTATTATTTATTTTTATTTATTTATGTATGTATTATTTATTTATTTTAATTTATTAATATTTTTTAAAAAATGAATATAATTTCAAATTAATTCAAATTAAAATAAAAATTGAATTCATTTTTAATAAAAACAACATTTTTGATACATTTTGATTAGTGAAAGGTGAAAAAAATATTGAAATTTAATGGTTAATGTAAATTTTTATTTCAAATTCTGACTTTTTTCTCAGAATTGCGATTTGGAATCTTGCAATTGTGACTTTTTCTTTTTACATTTTGTTTATCTCACAATTCTGACTTTTTTTTTATAATTGTGAGTTTACATCTCACAATTATTTCTTTCCTCAGAATCGCAACTCAATTCTGAGAAATAAAGTCAGAATTGTGAGATACAAACTCACAATTCCGACTTTTTCTCAGAATTGCTAGTTTTTATCTCGCAATTGTGACTTTTTCTTTTTCTTTTTTTTAACTCATCTCACAATTCTGACCTTAAAGAAATCAGAATTCTGATAAATAGTCACAGTTCTAAGAAATAAAGTCAGAATTGCGAGATATAAACTCAAAATTCGTATTTTTTTTTTCTCAGAATTGCGAATTTAAATCTGAGTTCTGAGAAAAAAGTCAGAATTGCAAGAAAAAAGTCAGAATTGCGAGATACAAACTCACATTTGCAAGAAAAAAAAAGTCGCAGTAAGCTTTATTTTTTATTCAGTGGCAGAGACTTCCATAGAAAGAAAAAACGAAATTTTTGTAAATAAATAAAATAAATACTCAATATAAAATCAAATAAACACTCAATATTTGTTCAAAACATTTTGATTATAAAAAGGCAAAAAGAAAGGAACACTGAAAGAAAAAAAGGAAAGAAAGAAACACTCAAAAAACATTTCCAAATTCAGAAAACCAGTGCCTCCAGAATGCGAAATGCAACATGAAACTACACTGACCATGTTAGTTGTGCAGCGTAGACCGATCACAAAGAAAAGCATGTCTTGACCCAGTAATTACGCTGCAGTGACCTAAAAATGACCGATAATAGGTGGAAAAGGGACTGTGCTCAGCATGCTAGCTTTTGTAGCCACATTCAATTTTCATATTCATTGATTTCAATGAATAAAATTAGTCAGCTATTAACAACTGTCCTCAACAAAGGAGACATGTTTACAGGAGCATTTGAAATCCCACACCGGCCTTGGTGTGCTGCGGGTAATGGCTGATACAGCATCCCTCCCCACCGCTGCTTCGCTCCACCTTGTTGTGAAAGGAAACAGCACAGCCATTAAAGCAGACAAAAAGGAGCTTACAGTAAAAGCGCCAAGCCACGCTTTCAAATCAATGCTAACAGCCTTCATCTGGAGCAGACTAGTATTTCTCATTCATTACTAGACTTAATTATCGGCATAAAGGCTGTTAGTGTAGGACTACTGTACATACTAATGACCAAACATTGATTTCAAACTCAATGAATCATATCTTCATACAATATACAAAGTCATTCCCATAATGCATTGCCTTTTGAACTTTCTACTGTTTTGAAAGTGAATATGCTTTCAGGAAATTTCAGGAAATGTTTCTATAGAAAAATCTGTATCAATATTTAAAACTTATTAACACAATTAGAGTACAGTAAGGTTTGTTTTTATCTTCCTGATTTTTTTTAAATATTATATATATTATACATTTATTTTTATTGTTTGTATTTTTGTAGACTTTTTGGTAACACTTCACAATAAGGTGTCATTTGTTAACGAACGAACATAAATGAACAATACATTTATTACAGTATTTGTTCATTTTTGTTCATTGTTGTAACAAACACAACTTGTGATTTTAATTAATAATGCATTAGTACATGCTTGAAATGAACATTAACTAAATATTTAATTAATAAATGCTGTAGAAGTATCGTTCATTCTTAGTTTGTTAACTAATGTTACCTAATGAATCTTATTGTAAAGTGTTACTGACTTTTTTTAATATGATCATATTCATTTTTTATTACATTTTAAGTCAAAATAAGTACGTTTTATTACAATCTTATCTTTTTTTTATTAAAATATTTGACAGTGACACAAACTAATGAAAATAAACATATATATATATATATATATATATATATATATATATATTTTTTTTTTTTTTTTTTTAATTACTACGTATTTGTTCAAAACATTTTGATTTGAAAAAAGGCAAAGAGAAAGAAACACTAAATTATTTTAAAAAATAAATAAATGACTTGATTTGAGAAAGGCAAAAAAATTTAATTAATTTTTAATGAAAGCAACATTTCTTTTAAAAACATTTATTTCTAAAAAAAAAAATACTCAATATTTGTTTAAAACATTTTGATTAGGAAAAAAGTGAAAAGAAAGGAGCACTAGAACATTTCTAAAACAAAAAATACTCAATTTTTGTTTAAAACATTTTGATTGGAGAAAGGCATAAGAAAGAAACACTATAATATTTCTAATAAATAAATAAATAAATAAATATTTGTTTGAAACATTCTGATTCAAGCAAGGCAAAGGCAAAGGCAAAAAAATAATAATATTGACAATAATAATAATAAATTACTCAATAATTGTTTGACACATTTTGATTAGAGAAAAGCAAAAAGAAAAAAAACACTAAAATATTTCTAAAAAAGAAAAAAAATATTTGTTTAAAACATTTTGATTAGAGAAAGGCATAAAAAAGAAACACTAGAATATTTCTAAAATAAAACAATCAATATTAGTTTGAAACATTTTGATTGGAGAAAGGCATAAGAAAGAAAGCCTAGAATATTTCTAATAAATAAATAACTCAATATTTAAAAATAATAATATTCATTATAAATATATTAATATATATATAATTAAATATTAATAAATATATTAATATTTAAAAATAATAATAATAATAATGATAATAAATTACTCAAGAAACACTAGAATATTTCTTTAAAAATTACTCAATATTTGTTTAAAACATTTTGATTAGAGGAAGGCATAAAAAAGAAACACTAGAATGTTTCTAAAAAATTGAAAAAAAAAAAAAAAAAATGAAATAATAATAATAATAATAAATTACTCAATATTTGTTTGACACATTTTGATTAGAGGAAGGCAAAAAGAAGAAACACTGAAATATTTTTCATATAAACTGTCTCATTTTAAAAGGCAGAGCAGATTGTCTGGAGTCATAGCTGAAATGGCAATATTTGCTCAATCCAAAGTAATGAAATGATCTAAAACTCACCCCTGCTATCACTAATATCTTATATTGTATAAAACAAATCAAACTAATATGATTCATCTTGAAACTGAGTTTAATATTTAATCCAATATATTCAGATATAAACAGGTGGACCCATAACTTCACTCCATCTATATTGATTGGAGCATATCAGTCGAGTCAGGCAGTTCAAATCCTTTCAGTATAATTCTAGCACACAGCTGAAGACATGAATATTGGCATATCTGCTGATTGAAGAGTCTCCATTTCTCTCTGCGGTTTTCAAACGATTTGTTCTGTAACCAGCACATGCGTCCAGTAAAATTCTCATTAACAGCCTAAACAGTTTAATCTGGACCCGACCGCTGCCAATATGAAGATATCCTACATCCGACTATCAAACGATCTACTTTTCTCATGGAACATGCTCCAAACGAGCCACAAAGTGCAAATCAAAGCCTAATTGCAGCGAGAACATGCTTGTGTCACACATCTAGCGGCTACCAAGATTTCAGGAAATTGAGCAACCTGTCAAGATCAGAACTCAGTCATTACAGCTCATTTTTTTCTGAATTGGCTCGGCTGAACTGAACATCAAAGGCTATTGTGGGAATCAGCTCGATTCAAATTTCAAACACACTCTCATCTACTTCTGTCTGACAAGCGGCAAATCACTGTGAAAAACATGCGAGCACGTTCAAAATGGTTTTAGCCAAGAGCGCGTATATGCCAATATCTGTCCGCCGCAGATATGGATTCATATAGAGTGCGGTCCAGAAGTCTGAGACCGCTAGAATAAAAAGGCTTCTATTTTACACTTATTCATAATTTTTAGATTATTGTATATTTTATATAAAACAGATTTATAACACACATTTTGATACAAGTTTTCTGTTATTATTATTATTATTGTTAGTGCATTAACCTTAGTACATAATCAGCAATACGATTTGGGAGAAAAATGACATGAATTTAAGATGTTTTTTATTTTTTTTAAATGTCAGCAGCACTCAAATTGCATGAATTAATCTGATTAGAGTTTTCATTAATAGTTTAAATTTGTTTTTATTTTCTATTTTCACTTCATATTTCTGTTGTGTATTTGTCATTTTTATTAGTTTTTTTGGGGGGGGGTTGTCTACGTTTCATTAATTTTTATTTCAGTTTTAGCTTTAGTTATTTTAGTAAATCAACTTCATCTAAATGAAAATTAAAAAAATCTTTAAAAGAAAAAAAAAGGTTTTTTTATAAATATACATTTTATTCCATGTAATGTTTTATTTTATTTAAAAAATACAATTACATTTTTAATGATTTTATTGGTTTTAGAAGTTATTTTAGTAAAGCAACTTCATCTTAATGAAAATGAACTTTTGTAATAAAATAAGGTTTTTATACAATATATATTTTATTTTATGTAATTCTTATTTTATTTAAAAAATAAACTTATATATTTTTAAATGTTTTTAATGGTTTTAGAGTCAGTAAAAAACTATTATAGTTTGAATTGTTTTGTTTTTTTATTTTCCATTTTTCATTTCATAATTTTGTTGTATATTTGTCATTTTTATTAGTTTTTGTTTTTTATTTGCTTACATAGTTTTTATTAATTTTTATTTGTTTTAGCTTTAGTTATTTTGTTTAAGTTACTTTAGTTATTTTACTTAAATGAAAAAGATATGTAATAAAAAAAGTGTAAGTTTTTATAAGTTTTTTTTATACAATGTACATTTTATTTCATGTAATGTTTATTTTATTTAGAAAATACAATTTTATTTTTAATGATTTTATTGGTTTTAGAATCAGTGAAATACTGTTATAGTTTTTATTATTAGTTTGAATTGTTTTTATGTTCTATTTTCATTTCTTAATTTTATTGTGTATTTGTCATTTTTGTTAGTCTTGTGGGTTTTATATGTCTACATAGTTTTATTAATTTTTATTTTAGTCATTTTAGTTATTTTAACTCAAGTTTATCAATCTTTAACAGCCTTCGTAATAAAATAAGGTTAACTATTTTTTATACAATATATATTTTATGTAATGTTTATTTTATTTCAAAAATACAATTATATATTTTTAAATGGTTTTTAATAGTTTTGAAGTCAGTGAAATATTATTATAGTTTTTATTAATAGTTTGAATTGTTTTTTATTTTTCATTTTTATTTCAGGATTTTGTTGTGTATTTGTCATTTTTATTCGTTTTTGGGGGTTTTATTTGTCCACTTACTTTTTATAAATGTTTATTTGTTTTAGCTTTAGTTATTTTACATAAATAAAAATAAGAAATTTCATTTGCAACTATATGTATTAAAATGTAACGTTTATTTTATTTTTAAAAATACAATTATATTTTTAATATTTTTATTGTTTTAGAATCAGCGAAATACTATTGTAGTTTTAATTATTAGTTTGAATTGTTTTGTTTTTATTTTATATTTTCATTTCTTAATTTTGTTGTGTATTTGTCTTTTTTATTCGTTTTTGAGTTTTTTATTTGTCTACATATTTTTTATTAATTTTTATTTGCTTTAGCTTTAGTTTTTTTTAGTTAGTTTAGTTATTTTACTTAAATGAAAATAAGAAATTTCATTAGCAACTATATGTATTAAAATATGTTTTTTATACAATATATATTTTATTTTATTTTATTTCATGTAATGTTTATTTTTATTTCAAAAATACAATTATATTTTTATATTTTAATGGTTTTAGAATCAGCAAAATACTATTAAATACTATTATTTTATATTTTCATTTGTTGTGTATTTGTCATTTTTATTCGTTTTTGGTTTTTTTATTTACATAGTTATATAGTTTTATTCATTTTTATTTCAGTTTTAGATTTAGTTATTTTACTAAATCAAGCTAATCTAAATGAAAATAAGTTTAAGTGTTTTATACAATATATATTTTATTTCATGTAATGTTAATTTTATTTAAAAATAAAATTATATTTTTAATGTTTTTAATGGTTTTAGAATCAGTGAAATACTATTATAGTTTTTATTATTAGTTTGAATTAAATTGAATTGTTTTGTTTTTTTATTTATATTTCATAATTTTATCTTTTTTATCTATATTTGTCCTTTTTATTCGTTTTTGGGGGTTTTTATGTCTGCATACTTTTTATTCATTTTTATTTTAGTTTTAGCTAGTTAATCTAAATGGAAAAAAAGTTTTTTTTAGAATATATATTTCATGTAATGTAATGTTTATTTTCACTCAAATTTTGAAATATATTTTTTTCACTATAGTGCACACATAAGCTTTAAACATAGCTCAATCTGATTTGAGAGCCTTAACTATTATTTCATAATTTTAAACTATATGTATTTCAAATTAAGATATTTTAAGGGTTTAAAGGGTGGCAGATGAGTAAACCGTCTGTCATATTCCATATAAAGAACATTTTCTATGCTCAAATATTTCATAGTGTTGTTTTCTCGGGTCATTGTACGGTAAACATGAAAGCTAGTGGTTACATCAGCGCGAAAGTAAGCCTGCAGACATGAAGCGCCTCCAAATGAATCTCTCTCCAGCCCTGAACTGAATGCCAGAGCCATTTGTAAGCGCTCTCAGATTCTCTGCACGCTGTTGTTATTGCTGGTCGGCAGTCTGCACCTGCAGTCTCATCTCCTTTATTTTTGTGTCTGGCCTTTTGTCTTCTGAAACCTGGTTTCTGCTCACGACGCAAACTCAAGGTCCTTTTGAGTCTATAGCGGAGCCTAAAAGTCTGAGACTGCAGTCAGGATCTCATATCATTAAATGAATAAGAAAAGGTATGAGAAATATTTTAGATATGAGAAATATTTGCACTATTTCTAGGTCACTAATAAGCACATTTGTGACATTCATCTACAGTCAGTCAGACGTTTTTGCTTTCATGCTCTTTGGATCCTCTTAAATCAGGGTTATAAGCGTTAACTAAAACCATTAGAAGCATTTACAAAAACATTACCTGAAATTAAATTATAGAAATAACATTTATTTAATACAGCTGCTCGGGAAAGTTTCTCATTTTCATTTAGTTTAATTTGATTTACCTAAGTACCTAACACTGAAATAACATTTAATAAAAATTATGTAGACATAAAAATGTACATTTTTTAAATGTAAAAAAGGACAAAAACACAAAACTTTTTAAAATTAAAATTAAAATTGGAAATACATTAAAAATTAAACTATTAATAAAAACTATTATAGTATTTCACTGATTGTACAAGCATTAAAAAAGATATAATTGCATTTTTGAAATAAAATAAACATTACATGACTTATTACTTTACATGAATTATTTTATTACATATATTTGCTAAGAATTTTTTCATTTTAATTTAGATTAACTTGATTTACTTAAATAACTAAAGCTAATAGTATTTCACTGATTCTAAAACCATTAAAATATATATATAAAATTGTATTTTTGAATTGCATAAAGGAAAATTTCTTATTTTCGTTTAGATTAACTTGATTTACTAAAATAACTAAAGTTAAAACTGAAATAAAAATTATTAAAAACTATGTAGACACATAAACCCCCAAAAACTAATGAAAACACAACAAATACACAACAAAATTATGAAATGAAAATGGAAAATAAAAAAAACAAAAAAACAAATTCAAACTATTAATAAAAACTACATGAATTATATTATTTATAAATTATATATATATATATATATATATATAACTATAAAAATATAGTTGCTAAGGAATATGTCTCATTTTTCACTGATTCTAAAACCATTACAAACATTAAAAAATATAACTGTATTTTTTAAATAAACATTACCTGAAATTTCACACATATATATATATATATATATATATGTGTGTGTGTGTATATATATATGTATATATAAACACAACAAAATTAAGAAATGAAAATGTAACATAAAAAACAAAACAATTTAAACTATTAATAAAAACTATAATAGTTTTTCACTGATTCTAAAACCATTAAAACATTTTAAAAAAATAACTGTATTAAAAAATTAAACTTATTTTCCATAGGAACTATTTGTAATTAATTTGTAATTTTATTTAGACTAACTTTACTAAATTTACTAAAATAACTAAAGCTACAACTGAAATTAAAAATAATAATAATAATAATAATATGTAGACTTAAAAAAACAAAAACTAATACAAATGACAAATACACAACAAACTTATGAAGTGAAAATAGAAAACTGATTCTAAAACAAAATACAAAAATCAATAAAAAGATGTAACTGTATTTTTGAAATAAAATAAAAATGCCATGAAATTTAAAATGTATTGTATAAAAACAATCTCAACATGTCTAGCAAACATGAACACTGAAATCCATGATCATTTCTGCAGTTCAGACACAGACAGAGATGACAGCTGTGCTGAGCCTCTCCACACAAGGACATCCAAAACAAAGCCAGAGATGCTTTAGATGTGATTACAGCTTTTGTTATCACTAAAAAAATGCACCTCCGCTCAAACCCAATCTGATTTGGTCGAACTGCTTCTAACGGTTTCCAGCAAGCAGACAGAACAAGCAGGAACCCGGAGCTTTCTGCCGCTGGCGACAGAGATGGAGGCTTGTTTCATATCCATCACTCTAATTGTATTTCATGAATCCTGAAGCTGAAAAACACAATCCTAAAACATTCACCTCAAGAGTCAGTTTTATAGCACATCCGTACTACTTCCATACTTCACTGTAATAGCACCGTAACCATTAAAACTAATCAGTGTGATACTCCGTATAATAATCAATTCAAAAGAAGCACACTGTCTTTTTGTCCTCCAGACAGTGTAATCTGTACTAGACGAGAAACGGGAGTTTAAAACACTGCACTCATTGTACAGTATGACTAATGGCTTTGTTCAGTGATGGCTTTAGTTGTAATGGTGGTGTTTAGAGATGAAGTCTCACATTGTGGTTGGATCCTTCCCTGAAGGCAAAGTGCCTCTGAAATCCCCTGATAAATCGTCTTAGTATTTCGGTGAAAAATCCTTGCTCGTTCTTGTAGAGGCGTTGTATTATTGCATTGTGAATTGGTCTCAATTCAATGCAGCTTTGCAAAGTGGTTCATATTGAAGGATTGCAGCACAAACTACATTGAACCCAACGGCAAAGGGTTTGAAATTAACTTCTTCACTTCTTCAGCCAATTTGGTAACTACATTTTTAAGCTACCAGTCATTCAGAGTTTCTACAGTACAAGATAAAATGGAAATATCAGAAATAAACCAGATTATAAGGCAGAAATCACAGCTTTGATTTAAAGTATATTTATTATTAAACCAGAATTAAAAGTTTTCAGTTTTCAACAGTCAATCATTGTTTGAGGATGCCAGAAAAAATAAAATAAAATAAAATAACATAACATTTAAAAAATATAAAATAAAATAAAATAAAATAATTAAATAAAATATATAGTGCATAGACTTCAGGGCGGTGGGGAATAAATTATGTGCAGAACTTTATGATTTTTTTAATCTCTACAAAAGTAAAATAAAATAAATAAAAAAAAATAATAAAATGAAATAAATTAATAAAATAAAATAAAATACATAGTACATAGACATAGACTTCAGGGGGGAAATAAATGATGTGCAGAAATTAGGATTTTCTAATGTGTTTTTGAGGGCTGTGAAAGCTGCATGTTTCATACTGAATATAATAAAATACTAAAATAAAATAGAAATAAAGTAAAATAAAATAAAATAATAAAAATAAAGAAAAATAAAAGAAAAAAAAGTAAAATAATAAAAAAAATAAAAAAAATAATAAATAAAAATAAAAGACAAAATGAAATGGGGAATTAATGTGCAGAATTTAGGATTCTTTAATCTCTACAAACCATGTTTTTGAGGAATGTGAAAGCTGCATGTTTCACACTGAAAAAAGTAAAATAAAATAATAAAATAAAATAAAAAATAAAGTAAAATAAAATAAAATTATAAAAAAATAAATAAAAATTAAATAAAATATAATAAGAAGAAATAAAAAAAATAAAAAAATGAAAGACAAAATAAAGTAAAATAATAAAATAAAATTTTAAAAATAAAAAATAAATAAAATAAAATACATACTACATAGATTTGGGGGGGGGGATAATAAAGGAAAATAAATAAATAAATGATGTGCAAAATTTAGGATTGTTTAATCTCTACAGACTATGTTTTTGAGGAATGTGAAAGCTGCATGTTTCACACTGAAAAAATGAAGTAAAATAAAATAATAAAAAAAGAAATAAAAAGAAAAGATACAAGACAAAATAAAGTAAAATAAAACAACAAACTTTATTTAAAAAGAAATCAAATAAAATAATAAAGCAAAATAAAAAAATAAAGAAATATACAAGACAAAATAAAGTAATAAAATAAAATACAAAATAATAAAATAAAATACATAGTACATAGACTTGAATGGGGAAAATGGGGAAAATAAATAAAGTGCAGAATTTAGGAGTCTTTCATCTCCGAAAAAACACGTTTTTGAGGATTTGTGAAAGCTGCATGTTTCATACTGAAAACACAGAGGCCTTCTCTGAGAAGGAGAGCAGAGAAATTCTGCTCAAAATTCATGAGAGGAAAAAAATGGCAAGTCAGTAAAATTACAGCATGTGTAATGAGCTGATGGTGGTGTTGAGGAGGTGAGAGGGAGAGGAAGCGAGAGCATATTCTAACCTTGTACTGGAACAGGAACAGGCCGCAGAAGAGGCTGTACAGGTCGGCCGTCAGCAGAGAGAGGTTCACCGCTGTGGCGCTGGTTCTTTTGATTACCACTGGCATGAAGCTGTACAAGCCAAACATGCACGCGCTGAATCCAATGTACAGCAGCCCTGAGAGGACATAAAGAAAAACAGCCACATCAGTCAGTGTAGGGAAATGATAAAAAATGTATAATTTAAAAAGAATTCAAAAGCATAAATGTAAAGTGTATATTTAAAAAATATTATTTTGAATATATAATATAATATAATATAAATTATTTTAATTAAAGTATTTTACATTTTAGAAAATACAAGTACATATTTTATAATATAATATAATATAATACAATATAATAGTTGGGTATGTACTGGTCTATTATTTCTATTATTTCCCAAATATTTATAATATTGCTACATATAATATAACAAATTATAAAAAGTATAAACTAAAAACATATCTTACATTTAAAAAAATACAAGTACATATAAAAATAACTGAATATAATATAATATAATAGTTAAGAATCTATTGGTCTATTAATTTTATTATTTAAATTACTTCATAAATAATTATGATAATGATACGTATAATATAATATAATAAATTGTAACAAAGAATAAATTAAAAAGTGTTTTAAATTTTTAAGTATTTGATTTAAAAAATTAACTGAACATACAATATAATATAATATAATATAATATAATATAATATAATATAATAGTAGTTATGAATGTATTGGTCTATTATTTTTATTATTTCTTTTAAAAATTATACATTTAATATAACATATATACATTATATAAAAATATAAATTAAAAATTATTTTACATTTAAAAAATTACGTTATTAAGTACATATTTAAAAAAAATAACTGAATATGTAATATAATATAATATAATTGGTCTATTATTTAGATTATTTAAAGTACTTCATAAGTAATTATAATAATGATACATATAATAAATTATAAAAAGTGTAAATTAAAAAGTATTTTAAATTTAAAAATAAATAAAATATTTTAAAAAAAATTTAGAAAAAGAATATATAATATAATATAATATAATACAAGTTTGGAATGTATTTTAATCATTATAATTTTATTTTTATTCCACATTACTTCAGTTATAATAATGATATGTTATTACGCAGTTTTCTGGAAAACTTGACTCTGATTGGTCAGTTATGACATTTCGCAACTAAATATTTTTGTTTCGTGACTGCTAAACAGTTTAACAGACTAGTTTATGCCTTTCATATCACTCTGAAATCTTATTTAAAATGCTTAATACCTATTCAAGGCTGTGCTCTTACAAATATAATGTATTATAAGAAAAAGCAAATAACTGTGATTACAATTTGACATGCTATTACAAGTACCTCTATATAATGCATTATATGTACAGGCTTTATAGAAAACACTGTAAACAGCTTCTATTATAATACAGCTTCATATTGTGGCAGAGGATTGTAAAGGCTACGGATAAAGGAAGTGAGGAGTGCAGCGCAATATTCTTCTGTTAGCAGCATTCAGCTGTTTATGTCATAGAGGACAGAAAGTCAGCAGCTGTGATATTCTGCTCATAATTCATCCAGCACAATCGTAATGGAATTGGATGGCACAAAAAAATTAAATTATTCACTTGTGTTTTCTCAGGCCATTCATTTCAAAATGCGTTTGTAAAGGACACAACTCTTATTCCAGCAGATGGAGATGCAGCAGAAATGGAGACAGATAATGATAATTTGTTTTGAAATGAAAAAGCAGACAATGCTAACAAAATCTGCTTCCTGTCTGGCATCCCACCAAGTCACCAATTTCGCTTCTGTAGGTGACGTACACGATTCTTTTATGTTTTAATATGTTTTTCCCATCTCAGATTAGAAAATATAAGGGAAAAGCATAGGGGGAAAAAAACTGAGACCACCAGAATAATAATAATATCGATTATCGGGCATAAAATAAAAATAGAAGTCTCCTCTGCTCACCAAGCCTGTATTTATTCAATCCAAAATACAGTTAAATTTTGTAATATTTTTACTATTTAAAATAACTGCTTTCTATTTAAATATATTTTAAAATGTAATTTATTTCTGTGATCAAAGCTACATTTTCAGCATCATTACTCCAGGCTTCAGTGTCACATGATCCTTCAGAAATCATTCTGATAGGCTGATTTGCTGTTCAAGAAGCATTTATTATTATTTTTATTGTTAGTAGTATTTAAAACAGTTGAGTGCTTTTTTAATTCTTTGATGAATAGAAAGATCTAACAAAAATAAAAAATAAAAAGCTGTAACATATACACTACTTTTTTGGGGGGAGGTGGGGGGGTAAATTATAGAAATTATTATTTTTATTTAGCAAGGATGCTTTAAATTGATCAAAAGTGATGATAAAGACATTTATAATGTTACAAAAGATTTCTGTTTCATATAAATGCAGTTCTTCTGAACTTTCTATTCAAAGAAACCTAAAAAAATCGTCTAATCGGCTGTTTTCAATATAATAATAAATGTTTTTGAGTAGCAAATCAGAACATTAGAATGATTTCTGAAGGATCATGTGACTGGAGTAACGATGCTAAAAATCAGCTTTGAAATCACAGGAATAAATTACATTTTAAAATATATTCAAATAGAAAGTAGATATTTTAAATAGTAAAAATATTTTAAAATTTTACTGTTTTTGTAAATAAATGCAGGCCTCGGTGAGCAGAACAGACTTTAAACGCATTAAAAATCTTTTGACTGGTAGTGTTTACAGTATTTAGTTAGCCCCTTTATATTATTGGTACTATGATATTCATTTACATTGTACTTCAAGATTAATATTAAAAACATGATATTATTATGATACCATGAAACACCGTATCACATGTTTTTGTTCATGACAGTGCAGCTATCAGTGAAAAAAGTGCAGGATACTTTCACTTTCCAGATTCGCGATCATATGTAACGTTCCTCTGTTTATACTACGAAGTGACAGGACTTACCACACATTTTACATAATTGGATGTCTGTCAGTGGTGCTCAGGATCTGCAAATCATTCGCCATCGTCCTATCAGTCACCTTTCCTTACTGTGTTTATGTGGTAAGTGAAATTGAACGTACTGTAGTATGCGGCTAACCGTGTCCCTTTAGTGGCACCGTAGAATGCGTTATTCGATTTCCTATCCGCTAACTCATACCTGATGTCATTATCCATCTCATCTTCTGATACCAATTTGGTAGACATCGCCTAGCCCTAGTACAGGATCAACTCTGAAACCCTTGAGGTAAAAACAAATAATCAGCTTGTACCAAGTAAGGACAAATCAATGTCAGGATTCTATCACACTATATATTTCCGAGCTCGCTGCTGTTCACACGCAGTTGGTTCTCAGGCTATGAGGCTTCGGAGCTGAGCAGAAGGCTTCATAACTTATTCAGATGCCTTGCTAACACTGTTTGGCGATGTAGCACATCAGAGAATTAGAAGTTGTCACCTGCTATTCAAGGGAAGTTCAGATCTATCTGTAGGCGAGGATTTAATGTCACTCTGTTAAAAAAGAAAGCCTGAAATAAACCTGTAAAAAACTCTAGAATTAATTGGAAGTGATGACAACGTTTCTTTCAGCGTGGATCTGACAAATCTAACTAATGATTTTCATCCTGAGCGGAGTAACAGTATCTCTCTCTATATACATAGTAGTGGCAAAAATATTATTAAAGAAAATGATAAATATATTTTTTGACACTTTTGGAAACTTAAAGGGATAGTTCAACCAAAAATTTAAATTCTATCATTAATTACTCACCCTCATGTCATTCCAAACCTGTAAGATTTTCGTTCATAGAACATAAATTAATTTATTTTTGTTGAAATCTGAGAGCTTTCTGACCCTGCATAGACAGCAACGCAACTGACAGGTTCAAGGCCCAGAAAAGTAGTAAGGACATTGATAAAATAGTCTATGTGGCATCAGTGGTTCAACCATAATGTTATGAAATGAAACTACATAAATTCTTTTTGTGTCAGTCTGCACCACCATTCATGAGAGAACGCATGCATGCAGATGTGGCGGAGACTGACACGAAAGAGAAGAAATTGTTGGATAAAGTCGTTATTTTTGTTTTCTTTGCATACAAAATGTATTTCATAGCTTCATAAAATCATGGTTGAACCACTGATGTGACATGGACTATTTTATCACTGTCCTTACTACCTTTCTGGTCCTTGAAAGTGCCAGTTGCATGGCTGTCTGTCTAATTTGTGTTCCAAAAATGAACAAAGGTGTTATGAGGGTGAGTAATTAATAACAGAATTTTCATTTTTGGGTTAACTAACCTTTAAATAACAGTTTAAAATTCATGCATTGCATATTACAACAAATATAAGTTTATTGAGGCATTATACTTGAAAAAGCCTTTATTTCCTTAAAATAAAAAATACTTTTTGACATTAGTTTTCTAATGCAATGACATTCAGACATTTTTAAAGAAACAGTTCACCCTAAAATAAAAAATTGCTGAAAATGTATTCACTCTCAGACTATCCAAAATATAGATTTTGAGAAATGTAGCATTACATCAATTGCTCACCAGTGGATCCTCTGCAGTGAATGGGTGCTGTCAGAATGAGAGTCCAAACAGCTGATCACAGTAATCAGCAAACATCTCAGTAATCCACAAGTAACCCACTTGACTTCAATCCATTAATTACAGTGTTAAGTGAAAAGCTGCATGTTTGTAAGAAACAAATTTATCAGTAAAACATTTTTAACTTAAAACCATCACGTCTGGCCAAAAATGAGTCCATAATAATGTTTCCTCCAGTGAAAAGTCCATCTCGTGTTGTCCTCTCACATCAAAATGCTCCCTCATATTTGTTTAGATCTGTTTTGGACTGTTTTTGTTTGTAAACACATGATTGAGACAAAATGACTTTTCCACTGGAGAAGGCAAAATTATCTGAAGACGACTTGTTTTTAACCGCATCTTAATAATGGATTTGTTTAAGGAATGGAGTCGTGTAGATTACTTGTGATGTTTTTATCAGCTGTTTGGACTTTCATTCTGACGGCACCCATTCACTGCAGAGGATCCATTGGTGGCCAAGTGATGTAATTCTAAACTTCTCTAAATCTGTTCTGATGAAGAAATAAACTCATCTACATCTTGGAAAGCCTGAGGGTGAGCAATTGTTCATTTGTGGGTGAACTATCCCTTTATGTAATGCATGTATTGCATTTTATAACAAAATATTAAGTTTATTGAAGTATTATACTTGTGTGCCTTTATGTGCCTTTATTTCCTTAAACTAAATGCCATTTTTTGACATTAGTTTTCTAATGCAATTACATTCAGACATTTTTAAAGAAGCAGTTCACCCTAAAACAAAAATTTGCTGAAAATGTACTCACCCTCAGACTATCCAAAATGTAGATGAGTTTCTTAATCAAAACAGATTTGGAGAAATTTAGCATTACATCACTTGCTCACCAATGGATCCACTGCAGTGAATGGGTGCCGTCAGAATGAGAGTCCAAAAAGCTGATAAAAACATCACAATAATCCACAAGTAATCCACACCACTCCAGTACATCAATTAACATCTTTAGAAACCAAGAGCTACATGTTTGTAAGAAACAAATCCATCATTAAAACATTTTAACTTCAAACCATTACTTCTGGCCAAAATACAAGTCTATGATATATAATAATGCTTCCTTCAATGAAAAAGTCCATCCCCTGTTTTTCTCTCACATCAAAATCCACAAACATATTTGTTTAGAACTGTTTTGGACTGTTTTAGTTTGTAAACAACGCTTGATCTGTGCACATTTCTCTCCTGATTCAGATATGATGTATTTTTAACTGGAGAAAGCAGATATTATGGATAGAGGACTCATCTCTCAGCTGAAGTTAAAACCATCTTAAAGATTGATTTAGTACAAATATGCATCTTGTGGATTACTTACATTACTTGTGGATTATTGTGATGTTTTAATCAGCTGTTTAGACTCTCATTCTGATGACACCTATTCACTCCAGAGGATCCATTGGTGAGCAAGTGATGCTAAATTTCTCCAAATCTGATGAAGAAACAAACTCATCTACATCTTGGATGGCCTGAGAGTAAATTCTGAGCAAATTTATTTTTTTGAATTTTCTCATAGCCTTTCAAGGACGGCGGCAACATAACTAATGCATTGTCATCAACATGCCCTCGTTATTTTTCAAGGGCATCAGAGTTTTGGCGGGAAAAGTTCCTTCTTCTGGCATGAAACGCGTTACTTGCAACAGCCCTGACAGTTAATGACGTTGCCCCCTCAAGCGACTCTAGACTTGCTAATGTCCCCGTGACAAGCCAGCATCCTTCTGGGATCCAACCCAAATGCTGCCTTTGGCACGGCCTCTCAACACTTCATCAAGCCGCATCAATCTGGATTAAACTTAAATGACTTCCTGGGTCATAAAATACACTGCATTTGAGGACGCTAGTTTTGCCAAGTCTCATCTAAATGGGATTACAAACCGAATGATATTTGTAATGACTTCTAATCAGATGCGTCTAACAGTAACTGTAGTAAAATTACTGTAACGCACTGCCTGGAGTGGCTTATTGCTTTCCTAAAACTGTATTTGTGTTTGTGCATTCATTTTCTAAGAGGACGTGAGCAGGCGTGTGTATTCATACACGGGGTAGAGATGTCACGGACTGCATAAGCAATTAATTTTGTTAATTGCCTTTTGTCAACAGTTTAAATATGCCTGTTATCGTTCACGAGGAAGTCAAATTGAAAGTCACATCTTCTGGTTATTCTGGCGCTCCAGCATCTCTCCCTGAGCTCGGCAGCACGTGCACAGCAATATTTAATCAGCCTCATCCGTTCACAGCTGTCTGTTGTTGGAGGTTTCAAGACCAAACCTCTGTATATTTGAGTGCTGTGCTATGAAAGCTGTTTTCTCAACTCGGTTGCACACAAGATCCCTTGAAAGCGGGCGTCTGGAGTGCGGTTTACGCGCTTCGTGATTTATATTTGCCATGAAAGCTCTCCAGCCTAATTTGAGGAAACGAACCGCTATTGATGATGCATATTTTGTTAGATCTGTCACAAAACATTTCCAAGATAAATGGAAAATGCTTACCGGTTGACAAAGGAAATTGGATTCTTGTTAGAAATATGGGCAAAAAAACATGACTCAATCGATTAAAAAGCATAAACTGTTCTGGTGGTAGGAAGTATAGTTATTATCCTATTTTAAAATCTAATTTATTCCTGTGATGGCAAAGCTGAATTTTCAGGATGATTACTCAAGTCTTCAGTGTCACATGATCCTTCAGAAATCATTCTAATATGCTGATTTGGTGCAAAAAAGACAAAATACACTTATATTCATGACAGAATCAACAAAAAAAGATCCAAAGATTTATACGATTTTTACTGGAAGATAGATAGATAGATAGATAGACTACAACATTTAAAAAAAAACATTTTTGCAAAATGACTAAGTAATACACTTATAAAAAGAACCAAAAATGGTCAAAAACAGACTAAGCATGCGCATCGCAGAGACGAGACAAGACAAGCATTTGAGGTTAAAAAGTATAGAAATGTTTTGTTTTGGGAAAATTTGTTTTGCTAGATAAGAAAATTTTGAGCCATTTGAGTTCAAAAACTCATTTTGGCACCACCATTGAAGTCCACTATATGGAGATAATTCCTGAAATGTTTCGTCGCAAAAAACAAAATTTCTTTACCACTGAAGAAAGAAAGACATGAACATCTTGGATGACAACGGGGTGAGTACATTATCTGTCAATTTTTGTTATGGAAGTGGACTTCTCCTTTAAAGGGGTCATCGGATGCAAAGTTCACTTTTACAAGTTGTTTGAACATTAATGTGTGTTGGCAGTGTATGTACAAATCAGCAGGGATGTAAGTTAGACAAGAATATCTCCGACTGAGCGATTGAGGTGTTGTGTTGCTCGATGTAATAATGAACATAGTGGTCGTCATTTACTCCAGACATCTGAGCCACTGAAGATGCAGTGGATTACGTTTGAATGTGCCTCCCGATCTACATATATCCGTCTATGTTCGCGCGAATCATTCGAGATCCAGCTTTATAGCAAAGTGAGTATAAGGGATTTTTATGAATCTTTGCGATCACCTTTTCTAATAACTTGGTAGTTAGCAAGTTTAGCAACTAAACACGGCTAAATGCGACTAAGGTAAACAGGCTCGTCACTCCACAGAGAGAAGAGAGGGGCGGGGCGAGCAGAGCTCATTAACATTTAAAGCAGCCTCGACCAGAACAGGATGATTTTTGCAGAGCTGATTTTGACAAGGTAAAAAGGGTGTTGTTTTACACTACTTTTCATTAAGACCCTATAGAATCATATCAACTTTTGGAAAATGGGCATCCAATGACCCCTTTAAGACATTTTATGGTCTTCAGTTTAACTAAATGTAAGACTTCTTTTGTTATTTTTGATCTTTTATTTTTTTTAATCTGAAAAATAGACAAACTACTTGCAAAGAATATGATTATTTGCAGTAAAACTGCTTTCAGGTTCAGCGGTGCATTGTGAAAAAAGACCAATGGGAGAGTTAGGATGATTGAATTCAGCTCAGGTTGGGATCAAGCAATCAAACCAAGTGTAAAAAAGGTCAAAATCAGCAGCTTACCGATCTGCCAGTCCCACTGCACCTTCAGAAGTTCCTTGTGCTCCATAATGGCCCTGAAAAACAGAAACACAGCACAACAGCCATCAGCCGCAGCTGAGCTGGGGAAAAACCAGAATGTCAATAAAAGATAAACAGCGACAGCAGCAAAGTCTCGACAGCATGCTTCATTTTGACAGGTGGGCGATTTCGGCAACAACGGGCAGTGTGACAAATCCAGCCAGCCTGAGCAAAGAGCGGTCAATCTCCCCCGAAGCCCTCCTGAACAGTCTGAGGGATTCTAGTGACACGCGGCCGGTTCTGTATGAGCTTTACTGACTTACTAACAATGACAGGTCATCCCATCCCCCCCACGCACACAATTAAAGGCGCGCAGGAAACAATCCTCCGGCCCCGTGTGACACCTCTGTAGAGCCGTTGCAGGGCCACGCTGATGATCTGTTGCCAAGGTTACAAGTCTCATCGGCCGACGGCGTCTAGAGGTGCATCAGCGGGAGACCGTTCCCCCTGAAGCCTGCAGATGAAACTATTTGATGCAGGCAGAGACAGAGAGAATATTCTAGATCCAGTGAGGTTGTCACGCCGCTTCCTCCAGAGCCCTTTATGAAGCAGTCAGACTTTAAGTGGAAGCAGGGTTTGACTGTCGTCCACAATTCCAGCCCGCTGTCAGATACGAATGCCTTTCAGCATAATTACACCCAGCTGGCATGGATAAACAGTGTATTTGGCGTTTATGTAAATACGCCACAAATATAGATGTTAAAGCGCACTGACGCTCCGGCATCGGGGGAAAAAAGGTGTTAGATGAGAATGCGACTCCAGCTGGAGCTGCTGTATGTTTGCGGCCATCCAAATGGGCCTCGTTTGCAGATGGATAAAAAAGACGCAAGACCAGAACCTTCCAGCTGGCTCGCGCCTGGAAGTCGCTGGGATATGTGGTGCTGGAGATCCAAGCGGCTCTGGTGGAAATGATAATTAAACATGCAGGCTGTGTAATTTGTCAAACTGTGAGGAGGATCTAAGGATGACGGCAGTCATTGCAGTCCAACTAGAAAAATCATGAAGTTTCTGTGAAAACTAAGTGAAGGGGACCTCCTGCTAGAGCAGTCGACATGGAATCCTGAAGTAACTTGGAGAAAAGTGTCTTAATTTAGGGTTTAATGGTGATAGAGTGTAGCTTTTAGTTTACATCATAGCTGGGCAAAACTAATGGGGTTGGTTAGCATTGAGTAGTTACTGGTAAATGTTGTAGCTACACACATTTGAGCCAAAATAAAAATTAAATTGGCAGTAGGGATGCAGAGATATTGTGGTTAAAGGATTAGTTCACTTCCACATTTACTCACCGCCTTGTCATCCAAAATGTTCATGTTTTTCTTTCTTCATTTTAAAAGAAATTAAGCCATTTGAAGCTGCATTGAAACTGCAATTTGGATCTTTAACCCGTTGGCCACCATTGAAGTCCACTATATGGAGAAAAATCTTGGAATGTTTTCCTCAAAATCCTTAATTTCTTTACAACTGAATAAAGAAAGACATGAACATCTTGGATGACATAGGCGTGAGTAAATTATCAGGAAATTTTTATTCTGGAAGTGATCTAATCCTTTAATATCAATAAGCCTAGAATCATTTTCACATTATAGCTTGATAACTACAAAACGGCAGATATTAAAATTCTATACTGTTTTGACGAATAAATGTAAAATAGATAAAAAAATAACATAACATTTAAAAAATTAAAAACAAAATCATTCATCTAAAAGCCACAGGATAATTTATGCATCATTATGTAGAGTATGAAAAATGGATAATTATTTTGAGATTATATATAAAAGTGTTATTAAATATAAACTTTAACTGAGTACTAGATAATATAAATGACAATTTAAATATTAAAAACAGGAAAAATGTGCATTAAAAGCTGATATATATCAAATATTATTTAATTAATAAATCAAATATAAATAAAATGCTTTCAAGAAGTTTGTTAAGCTCATGTGCCTGCATTTATGTGATTAAAAATAAAGCAAAACAGTAAAACAAAAAATTATTGCAATTTAAAATTTAAAAAATTATTTTACGTTATTTCAAATTGTTAATTATTTATCAAATTATTTAATATTTTGATATTTAGCATTATAAATGTCTTTACTGTCACTTTTGATCAATTGAATGCATCCTTGCTGAATAAAAGTATTTAAATAAATCATACTCATCCCAAACTTTTCAACAGTAGTATATATTGTGCATCCATAAATTACAGTCATTAAAAACACAGTGTCATGTTGAAGACAAAAACATAATTTTCTTAAGAATATAAGTGTTACAGTTGATTTTGTCAAGTTCTAGAAGTATCCTAGCAAAGCTTAGAGACCTGGACAAAAGTTAAAAGTTCATAATAAGGGACTCACAGTTGTATACCACTGAAGAAGGAGCCAAAGAGACCCATCATTCCCAGAAACTCAACCCGGCTCAGGTTCTTCACAATGAACTCCTCACATACGTTGGAGATGCCGTAGAGTGTCGCCCCGGCAAGAACCAATAAATCCCCTAAAAGTTTATGGTCCCCTATAAAGAAAAGATATGAGGCTTATATTAGATAACAAACTTATTTGATCTATGCTAAAAACTTAAATGAACTCAAAAACAATGACAATGCTGTTAAAGGCAAAGCAATGCATGTGTACGAAATCTCCATTCTCAGGGAGCACTCATGCTGATAAAATGTATACTTGAATGCGCTGTCTATCTATGCAAAGTCACTCTGAATAAAAGCATCTGCCAAGTGCATAAATGTAAATGTAACATTCACTCAGCGGTAGGTAAATTATTCAGAGACAACTCTAACAACAGCAGAATCGCTGCAAATTAGTGCGATTTTCATTAGACCGCCCCGTGGGGGAAGCTGTGTATGAAATTGTATGGACAAGCCCCTACTGTTCATTCATATTTAATAATGGACTCTGAAACTGAATCAATCCGCATGATCCAGGATTCTCAGGAGGTTTAGGCAGTGCTTTACACTGATGTAATGTCTGGACTGTGGCTGCACGTGAAACAAAACACTACCCCGGGGAAACGAGAGAGGGTTATTGTGTGGCTTAATATTCAGGGTGTGCCACGGCATCGTGGAGGGACGAGGACTTACCGAGGCCTTGCTGTCGGCCCACCAGGACGTCGGCGCCCACCATGCAGCCCATGCCCAGGAGACATACGCCCACGCCCACAAAGTGAAGCACTTTATACCTGACTAACAGGAAGAACCACGACAGCAGCAACACCACGGGGATCACGAAGCAGTCCAGCAGCTGTGGAATACATTGAAAAATTGTATTCAATAAAAATGAAAAACATGCTTTCACACATATATCCCATATTCATACAAATGTGAAGATAGTTTACAAAAGGCATTTTTAAATTAAAACTTCATTCCTAAATTTGAATTAAGTAAAAAAAGATAGATAGACAGATAGATAGATAGATAGATACATAGATAGATAGTACAACAGATAATAACAGATAGATAACAGTGCAATAGTAAGATAGATAGTATGATAGATAGTACAACAGATAGTAAAATAGATTGATAGTACAACAGATAGATAGATAGCACAACAGATAGATAAATAGTGCGATAGATAATAGTACAATAGACAGATAGCACGATGGATAGTATGATAGATAGTATGGTAGATAGTACAATAGATAGTGTGATAGACATGATAGATGGATAGTATGATAGATAGCAGGATACATAGTGCAACAGATACGATAGATAGCAGGATAAATAATACGACAGATAGATATATAGATAGTATGATAGATAGTACAATAGATAGTGTGATAGTACGAAAGATAGATAGCATGATAAATGGATAGTACAATAGATAGACAGTATCATAGCAGGATAGATAGTACGATAGATAGACAGCACAATAGATAGTGTGATAGATAGTACGATAGATAGATAGCATGATAGATACCTGTAGATAGTATGATAGATAGTACAACAGATAGTGTCATAGATAGATAGCAGATAGCAGGATAGATAGTATGATAGATAGTAAAATAGTGCGATATACAGATAGTATGACAGATAGATAGCATGATAGATGGATAGTACGATAGATGATAGATAGATAGATAGATAGATAGCAGGATAGATAATACTACAGATCAATATATAGACAGTATGATAGATAGTAAAATAGTGCAATAGTATGATAGTACAGATAGAAAGTACGATTGATATATAGATAGTGCGATAAATAGTAAGATAGATAGATAGCAGGATAGATAGTGCGATAGATAGTATGACAGATAGAATGGCAGCTAGAAAGATAGATAGTTCGACAGATATAGAGATAGTACGATAGCTAGATGGCTAGCTAGATAGATAGATAAATAGATAGATTCAACTTCCTGTTGGATTCAACTTCTTGCAGCATAGAAATTCAATTAAACTCAAGAACCTTTATTCAATTCATTATTTTTCGATGCTGCTTGATAACCTTCACCAGGAACCTCCTTGGATGAAAGTGTGGAATCTCTGAACTCATTTAAATAGCTCTGCCTGATGTTGCAGTGCTCACTGGGGTTATTTGAGTTACTGATCCCATTTCAGAGTCCAATTTTCAGCTCTAACCTGTTCATATTGTTCTAGCGAGGTACTGAGAAGTTTAGAGGAAATACATTTTTCATAAGGTCTCAATGACTGAAGGACACACAAGAGATATAATGAGGTCATAAAATTTATACAACGCCTCCATTTATGCACCAAAATCAGATACATTTGTTAAAACTCCACTTTATTTGACACAGTCGATAAAACGAAAAAGAGAAAAGGAGAGAAAGTAGAGAAAATACAAGCAGAATTAGTCAAGAAATTTGCATTCTGGACCTCAGCCAACACCATGGCCATCTATAACAAGTAATCATCTACTCTTAATGGGCAAATGTTTTAAAGAGCGGCTCCATTGCATGGTTCAGCATGACTGCCTATTAATATTGATGAGCCGTTGTGTAACCTCATTACTGTCTATATAAAAATGTTAAAATACACTCATTGTGAACCACAGGGGAAATGGCACGCAAAAGTTTGGGAGGTAGGAACCATCTCTTCACACGGAGAAGAGCAAAAACATGATGCGCTCCAGTGTGGGATGAGCAGAAACCCAGCTGACCTCATCAAACAAGTTATCATGTTAGACTAGAAAAGTGAGAATGTTCCTTGCTCATTTAGAGCTGAAAATGCAGTAGTTCTTTTAAAGCTTTGGCTTGTATATCAGCTGTTTACCACATTTTTCTTTGTGACTTATTACGAATTTGATTCTTCCTGATTCTTTACTGATGTCCTAAAATCATAATTAATGATTATTTAAACAATTATTTATATTTTTTGATACTTTAGTAGATAGACAGATACGACTCTTTCTGTTACATTGATACGCCAATAGGTGGCGAAAAGCAACGTAATGGGTGAGTTACTGAATCGTTCATTAAATCGAACACTGATTCACAACGGAACTGAATCATTAACTCTAACTGAATCATTCTTTGAAACACCAAATCATTCAGGAATAAAACACAGAGCAACAAAGCAAAAACAGACAAGGTAACGTTGTTTTTAAAATACAACTTACTCAATGTAAACTTCTTTATCAGCTGTTTTATTAGAGCCATATCAATAACTTCTCAGAAGCTCAGTGTGACGTTGAATTACACTTTTGAAACAGCAAGCAAACACTGCATCTTTCTTATTTTTTTCCTTACTTATATATAGTCGAATAAAAGACATGCATTTAATATAATTTTAATACAACGGGAAAGAAAATTAACATGGGTCATTCCAAAATTGTGGGTACTCATTCATATACTAAATCTCAAGTCCGTGAAGTATATTTTTTCATATATTTTCATCAATATAAAGCCCCGATGCTTAATTTTCTAGTACACAATTATATTTTTTCTGAATCACACTTATATGTTGCAAAAGCCATATCTTTTGTTCAAAAATGATATTCATTGCATACAACCCTGGTATTCAGCTGTCTGATTTTGTAATGTTGCTCATTCTACTCTGCATTTAAGCATGAAAATGACCTCAAATCTAAATTAATTTCATAGTTTTGCCTTCAGTTAGATTAGGTTATCAAGACATTTGGTTGTGCACTTTAAAAGTGTTTACTGTGATATCACTTGTTTTATTTGTGTCAGAAAAAAATATTGTCAACTAAGTTACCCACTAGAAAACCCCCACTCAAAAAGGAATGGTTTGTCCCATTCTTGCATAATTTGCACAGTATGATGATATTTCCTCTAGAAGCACATGAAACACTAGAAGTTACGTTCTCTCTCTTTTCCTTAATATTGGTTAAATTAGCAAACCCGTGTCAAGAGTGGATTAATTGACAGTCAACAGTGTTACTCAAGTATTATTGCTGCAAATTTTAACAAGACAGTTTAACTAAAACTTATATTTTGTTTATAAAAATATATTTCTAAACATACCATATATGCTCAGTAGTTTTAGGCTTCCATGTTGAGTATAGGCCCAAAACACTAAACATGTCAACTAAGTTACCTGTCAACTGTGTTACCCAGTAAAGGTAACATGAATGACAGTAGCAAACATAGATGGATTCCTACAGATCACCTTTATTTATATAACACTTTATACAATATAGATTGTTTCAAACCAGCTATGTAAGGTCATTTTTGGGTTTGTGGGAAACAGGATGACTGTTTTCTTAACATTGTCAAATTCTAAATGTACTCCTAATTATAGAATCACCCACATAATATAAACAACAGTAAAACATCACACAAAAATTGTGAAATTAAATGCAAGATTAAATTGCGTAAATGTCTATGCTACTATGGTCTTTTTTTAATATAATTTAAGTGGCCAATAATAATTTTCTGCCCAACTTTGAAACTTTGTTTTGAGCACTTAATTTTAGCTGTAGAGTTCCTCACTGATAAGTCACTTTGGATAAAAGAGTATGTTAAATTAATAAATGCATCTAACATAAAATTTTTCAGGCAGGAGGTTTCAGTTCATTAGAGAGTGTTATAATGAGTGTCAGTGCTGGAATCTAAATGTTTTTAATGTTTTGCTGTTTGTCATTAGTGCGGATCCTGTTATAAATCTGTCAGTTTTTCACTTATCTATTGCTCATCTGCACGCTGTGCTCCGTTCCAAATAAATGTTGCTCATTTTCATCCAATGACATACAGCTGCAGTTTTGGTTTATTTTAATGAAACACTCGACCCAGGAGACTTTGCACTGATGGAAAAGTTACTTCTAACCAACAGTCTTGGACACGACCAAATTTAATGACATAATGGAACACAATATATGCCACACATTTAAGCACCTAAATTCATGGGTATTATTATAAATTATTATTAAAAAACTTTTATAAAAATATTATATAAAAAATAGTGTCAATTTAACATTAATTTAGTGTGATTCCTTATAAATAATAATAATGCGATAAAAATGAACACAATTAATCTGTTCCCTGACTAACCTGTATAAATGATATAAGACATTTTCCTACCATTGGTGCAATTCAAGATTACTATATCATAGAATTAAAAAAAAAAAAAAAAAAAGTAGCTGCAACTTTGTCACAATTCAGATGTTTTACTTGAAATTCTGGTTTTACATCTTACAATTCTGACTTATTTTTCATTGAATTTGCAAGATATAAACTCATAATTATGGAATCCACTGAATGAAAAAAAAATGTAATTGCGACTTTCATCTCACAATTCAGACTTTTTTTCTCGCAATTGCGAGTTTACATAACACAGTTCAGACCGTCATACAAACTGACGTCATTCTGCATCATACAAACTCAATTCTGACATTTTTTCGGACAGGTAAACTCGCAATTGCAAGTTATAAAGTCAGAATTGTGAGATATAAACTTGCAATCTTGAGAAATGAAGTCAGAATTGCATGATATAAACTCACAATTGTGAGTTATTGTAGTAGTAATAGTTTATGTCTTGCAATTCTGACAAGTAAAGTTGCAATTCTAAGAATTAAAGTCTTTTTTTGTCAGAATTGCAAGAAATTCTTGAAATTTTGACCTTATAACATGCAATTGTGAATTTATAGCTTGCAATTCTGACTTTATAACTCAAAATTATACTCAGAATTGTGTGATATAATTGGTTTGCAACTGCGAGTTATAAAGTCAGAATTGACTTTTGTTGATAAAAACTCACAATTCTGACTTTCTTCTCATGAATGCAAGTTTATAACACACAATTTTGACTTTGTTTCTTAAAACTGCGTGATAAAAACTTGCAATTCCGAGAAGTAAAGTTGCAATTCTGAGAAATAGTCTTTTTTTGGGGGGGTCTGTATTTTGTATAGTTTGTATCTCGAAATTCTGACTTTATAACATGCAATTGTGAGTTTACATTTCACAATTCTGAGAAAAAAAGTAAAAATTGCATGATTTAAACTCACATTTGCAAGAAAAATTTATAATTGCAAGAAAAATTCAAAATTGCGTGATATAAACTCCCACTGGCGACAATAATGTCACGATTGCAAGTTTTTATTAAAAAAAGTAAATTCTGACTTTATAACTCACAATTGCAAGTTTATATCATGCAGTTCTGAGAAAAAAAGCCATTCTGAATTTATCATTCGCAATTTTACTTAGAATTGCGTGATATAATTGTTTTGCAACTGCAAGTTATAAAGTCAGAATTGGCTTTTTTTTTAATAAAATTTCACAATTCTGACTTTTTTCTCGTGAATGAGAGTTCATATCACACAATTTTGAACAAAAATTTACAAAAAAAGTCAAAATTGCGAGAAAAAACCGTCATTCCCTGAAGGTGGGAACGGAGAGGTCACGTCCGAAGTGACTCAGAGTGACCGGCTGATAGGGAACTCAAAATTGCATGATATTAACTCGCATTTGTGAGAAAAAAGTCAGAATTGCAAGTTTTCATTGTAATCTTTTTTTCGCAATAACCTTTTTTATTTTTTATTCAGTGGCAGAAACAGGCTTCTAGACACAATTTAGAAAAAATAAAATAAATTGTGAGATTTTTAAAAAAATTGCAGTTACCTTTTTCATTCCATGGTGGAAACAAAAAAACTAAACTTTTTCAGAAAAAAACGAGAGAATTCAAAGAATATAAACTCAGAATTCTGGGGGAAAAACCAATCATTACCTTTTTTATTTTTTCATCCTGTGGCAGAAACAAGCTTCCATAGCTTGCTCATCTAACACCACCTGACCTTCTAAAATAAAGTCTCGCCCATCTATAGTATTCATATTAAAGTTGGTTGCACACCAATGCAGTCGAAATAATTAGGAACTCAGGAGGCGTGCTTCAGGGTATCTGTGTTTGATTGACCCGCAGGAGCGTCTGGCTCCACTGTCTGCTCAGAGACGCTGCAGTCTCCAGTGGCTCTGAGCGGTATGAACTGTACAATGGTGAGAGTCTAATTCTCTTTTGTGCTGGGTAGGGAACACAGAGACAGATAATGCTTTAAAAAGTCAGGGGCACAGGTTGTGCTGCGCAGACACCAGAGAAGTGCTGAACCGCAGGAACCTGCTGATTGGTCGCAGTGGGCAAATTTAAAAAAATGAAAGTCTTGAAAACCAATCAGTGCATGTGTGGAGGAATGTCATGTACCTATTATTTTGAGGCAGTTCTGGCTCACTGGGTGCCCTAGGTGAGATAAAACATGAACCAAACGACATGGTAGTTCAATATATGTGTAAGTTGCCTGCAAGTGGATAAGATTTCGATTCTGAGCTAATATACAGTATTATGTGTTTAATAAACTAAGCTAAGCTGCGACTTAACCTGACAACCAGTGATCATGCAATTTCAAAGTATAGGTAAGAGCAGCTTTGATATTTCCATAATAATTGCCATAATAATGATTACACTGTTCATTTGCATGCATTGTCTGCTTTTGTTTTCCCCCAGTTCACTAAAGAAATTTAGCAAATCAGTATTAAAAAAAGACTTAATTGCAATTCTTTTGTCTGATTAAACTTGATTGAGGCTGGTTTGTGAATAAGATGCACATTTAAGCATTGGAGGACCACATTTAAAAGCTTAGCAATTGTTTGGTGAATTTGCCTTGATATATTTTAGAAGGACACAAATATGTGATGATAAGTGATGATAAATCACAATTTAATTACATGCACTTTTTTTGCTTTTTGTTTGCAAATATGTGCAAATTACCAGAAAAAAAAAAAGAAAATGTATGCAAATTACTTCAAAATACTTGCATCTAGTTAAAACCTGACTGTTGGTGGTTTGTGAATAAGATTCAGGTTTGTGGACAGAAAATATCATGTGCAAAAGCATCATAGGCTCATTGGAAAAACATACCTTAAACTTCAAATACCTTTCAGAGTCATTAAAAATCAATTATTTTACCAAAATAAGTGGGATCATACAAAATGCATGTTATTGTTTATTTAGTACTGACTTGAATAAGATATTTCACATAGATGATGTTTACATATAGTCCACAAGAGAAAATAATAGCTGAATTTATAAAAATGACCCATTTCAAAAGTTTACTTCCCCTTGATTCTTGAGTATGATTTTGAGATCCATCTTTTCACACTGAGGACAGCTGAGGAACTCATACACAACTATTACAAAATGTTCAAATGCTCACTTCTGGAGCATCATTGAGCATTTCCTTCTGTAATAGTCGCATATGAGTCCCTCAGTTGTCCTCAGTGTGAAAAGATGGGTCTCAAAATCACACAGTCATTGTTGGAAAGGGTTCAAATACACAAAAATGCTGCAAACCCAAAGAATTTGTGGGACCTGAAGGATTTTTCTGAGGAGCAGCAAGCAGTTTAACTGTTCAGGGCAAACAAGGGACTCACAAACAATTATCACTAAACAAAAAACAGCTGTGGCTCATTCAGGTAAGAACACAGTATTAAGAATCAAGGGGATGTAAACTTTTGAACCGGGTTATTTTTATAAATTCAACTATTATTTTCTCTTGATGACTAACTCGAAACAACACACAGCACTACCGGATTTTGCTATAAGTTGATTGCAACATATAATTCATTACTGTTAATAGTGTTCATTGTTAGATTATGTCATTAACAGATTTTCATTCATCTCTGCCATATGTACGTCAACTTGACATAGTCACCACTAGTAAGCCACTACTAAATATATTGTAGAAATTTTAATTTTCTGTAGAGCTGCTTTGCAATGATTTGTACTGCGAAAAGTGCTATAAAAATAAACTTGAATTGAATTGAATTAAACTATATGTAAACATATTTTATGTGAAATATCTTATTCAGCTCAGTACTAAATAAACAATAACATGCATTTTGTATGATCCCTCTTATTTTAGTGAAATAATAAACATTTTTATGATTTAACATTTTAATGATTCTGAAAGGGGGATGTAAACTTTTGACCTCAGCTGTAATTTACTGCTGTTTCCAGCTTAAATGAACACTGTTGGCAGTAAACAGCAAAAACTATTATTACTTTTCATATAAATTACAAGGGCAGAATATAGACTAAAAATCCTTTTTATGCAGTTTCTTTCAAAATGCTCTGCTATGACCTTAAAACAGTTTTACCATAGTGCATAATTTGTAAAATAATGCATTTTAATGTTTGCATCACATAACCAGCTTTATGTGCTTTACATTGCACTTGTAATACATAGCGCTCAGAGTCACGTAAATAACCTCAAAGAATTTTAGAAACAATCTTAAATGTCATTTTGCTTCGGCAAATACATTTTTATCTCACATTTGACTCTCTTAACACTATCGGTTATGTTTAAGGTAAGGTTTAATGTAGGAGGCACAATATGGTATTTTCAAACACAAAAGAACATTAATCTTTTAGCACCACTTTTTGACATTTCATTTTCAAAATGCATATATAAACAACCAAAGTCATGTTTGTTTTCTTAGTGCATGAAAAGTTTATTATCATAGCTTCATAAAATGAAGGTTGAATCACTGATGTCTCATGGACTATTTTATCAATGTCCTTACTACCTTTCTGGGCCTTAAACATGGTAGTTGCATAGCTGTCTATGCAGGGTCAGAAAGCTGTCAGATTTTATAAAAAATATCTTAATTTGTGTTCTGAAGATGAAGGTCTTAAGGGTTTGGAACGACATGAAGGTGAGTAATTAATGACAGAATTGTCATTTTTGGTGAACTATTTCTTTAAGGTGTTACAAAAACATGAAACAAGCAATATAATATAATTTCAAAGAAATGTATGCTTTCTATTTAAAACAAATGATCAGTAGAAGGCACATTTCAATTGGATTGACCAAAATTCGCCATGTGAATGGGTGATTTCTGCCCATTTCTTTACAAGTTGCAGAGAGTGCATGGAACTCTGCCTTTGTGGAGTTTGTTTGTGTTTTTTGGGACTTATAAAATCGATCAGCATCTGTATTCACCTGTAGTCCTGTGCTATCATAATGCTATGGGATCTTATCACAAAAAAAAAAAATCAATAACAACACCACACAGTCTTGTTTTTAGACGTGTACTCTTTTGTGCACATTATAAAATCCTTATTGATCAGAGCTGATCCTCTCCATTGCGCCTGTAGATCTGATAAAACCTGTCTGAATGTCTCTTTTAAGTGTCTAATGGTAGGGTGGACTACGCTAATATATGACTGGATGCCAGCACGTTCGCTAACAAATAGCTGATGACAGTCTTTGCATCAACAAGGGCGCTCGTAATGACCATCGGTGGTGGCAATAGAAGAGTGAGGAGTGAAAAAAATCAATCCTTTTCTCTGCTGGAATCTCTAATAATCATTGAGACCTCCTCTGGACACTAATCAAACACCATTAGCGGTGACGTGAATAAGGCTCTTTCAGCACTAGCAGTGCTGTAATGAAGATTAAATGACAAGCACAATGTGAAGCAAACAGGCAAGATTTAACTGCCAATCGCACGGACTCAATAAAAGCCTCAAGCCAGTGTGTTTTTGCTTCTTAGCCCGTTTTCTAAGACTCACAATGACTAGTAAACACATTAATATACCTGAACGCTGGTCAGTGTGGTGTACTGGTAGGCTTTAATGACCAGGTAATTGGCCTCTATATCAATCAATCCCAGAATCATGTACTTCCACCATCTTCTCTTCAGTATCGCCAGCAGATTCTCCTCTCCTGTGGGAAAACATGAAGGTACACAGTGAATTCCCTTATTAAGACAGTCTCCTGTGGTATAATCCATTTTACAGGATCAGTACAAACTTATATGTACAAACTGTTTGGAAAAACGATCAATCGTTTGAAGTGGTTTGAAGTCAAACAGGTTAAGGCAGCTATTAAAATCATCCAAGTTGTTTAATGCCGTTTAAACAAGCAGAACATAATCCTGGATCAACCTTCTTTTCCTGGTAATTCCTAGAAAAGGTTAGATTAGATTAGAGTGGATGGCACCATTTAATAAATCAAAAATACATTTGTGTATACCATTTTTGGGAAGACATTTCTGACATAAATGACAGTAAAATATTTATAGTGTTAAAATATATATATTTATATGAAATAATACTCTTTTGAACTTTTTATTCATCAAAGAATCCTGAAAAAATACTTTAACACAAAAATATTAAGCAGCACATTTGTTTTCAACAATAAGAAATGTTTCTTGAGCAGCAAATCAGTATTAGAATGATTTTTGAGACTGGATTAATGGCTGCTGAAAATGCAGTTTTGCATCACAGAAATAAATTACATTTCAAAATATTTTAAAATAGAAAACAGTTATTTGAAATTGTAAAATGTTTCACAATATTAGTATTTTTGTTGTATTTTTAGGTGTTTAAGCACATAGCGCTAAACCCTATTGTAATCGTTAGAATAGTCAAGGATCCTCGATCTCCACATAAAACTGATTGTGCAGACCAAACCGTAAGTCGTTGAGACTTGAAATTTGGTGGGATGGTAGTACTCACACCGCCAACAACGTCACCAAGGCTTACCCCAATCGGCCTGACGGGGGCGCTACAGCGAACAAAAGTATGAAATCGCTCATAACTCCTAAACCGCCAGTCGCAGGCTCAAATGTGAAATTTTCCCCTCAGATTTGCTAAATTTTCACCTGATCGGAACAAAACCAATGGAGAAAGATTCCCTGGAGAGTGAATATCAATAATTATCCAAAAAAAGTTTATGTTTCGACACGTTCGAAAGGAGCAGGGCCACTTTTAGTAAAATGTCTATAACTCCTGAATGAAATTAGATATCTCCACCAAACTCAGAACACTTATGTAAGGGCTCAATCTGAGGCGATAGGGAAACAATTCCAGAGCTTGGCCACTTGGTGGCGCTATAAGAGGGGAAAAAACATAAAAATGGCTATAACCAATGGGGCAACCATTTGTCCTATCAATATGAAAATCAGTGTGCACGGTCTTAATCCGAAGTGCCACAAGTGTCTATAAGGACATTTGCTTATCTGAAAAAGCATGGCCACTATTGGCCATTGAATTTTGAGCATTAGACAAGGTTAACAGAGGCCCATCAGAACGAAACCTGGGGGGCCTGTTCAACTCACAGACCCAAAGTTCTGAGAGAAATTTGAAAGAAATCGGCCACTCGGCGGTGATACTGCATTTTTTAAGGTCATAAACAATTTGCACGGTTTTTCACATATACACCAGATATTCGTATTATACGATAAAACTCATTCCGGACGACTTTGCCTCTAGAACCACTGCTGTCAATCAAATCGTTTGTTAAATGATGTAGAAGATGTAAAAAAGCTACTATCTGGAAAATACTGCTGCAGTACAATTCTCGGAAGTCTCTTGGCCAATAGTAGTTTAGAAAAGGGGCCTGTCCAAAATTTAACCCAAAATCCTATAAAGCCTAAAGGAAAACTCAAAACTTCATGAAACCTGCTGAGTTGATTCTAAACAAGCATGCAAAGTTTTAAGGAGATTGGACCACAGCTGGTGCTATAACAGCATGTATTTGCCAAAAAAAGCATTGATTTAGGTGGTTACAGACTTGCTAAACAATGCCTTTTTTTCATATTTGCTTAAATCCCTGAAAGTGCTTGAACTCCAGTAATTGCTGCTTGCAGCTATATTTAATCAAATAATTGCAGCCTTAGTGAGCATGAGATACTTCTGATGTCTCCTTAAAACACTTTCCACAATCCACATTTTGTAGGTTTATGAGTTTGGAATGGTACAAATAAGCAAAATACAAGATTTTTAGATGATTTTAAGAAAAGTCCATATAAATAAAAGCTGCAGATTAACCAAAAACAGGTCTACAGACTTGTCTACAGGAAAAAATACAATAGCCAGTTTTCTTTCTGCACAGAGAGGGTTTATTAAAATACTGCAGTAATCTCTTGACACAGCAAAGCTGCTCTTGAAATAAATATGAGTTTTCTATAGGATTATAACAGCAGAAGCACTGCAGGTAAAAAAGCAAGAAGAACATAACAAAAGAATAGAACTTAAGAACAACAGTCTTTACAGACATTCTAACTTTCTTCATTATGCATTTATTTTAAATTTAAAAAAGTAAAAACGTAATATAAGTGGAAATGTAATCTTTTAAAAACTTTTTCTTGCAGATATAGCCATTATAACACTTTACTCAACTGTATTTCTCACTTGTTTGTATTTGTCTATGTGAACATGATCTCTGCAGTGAACAAACTTATTCTTGACATATTCTAGAAACTTTTAATGGACAATGGATTGGATTTTTTTTGTAAGCCTTTATAAATTGATTCATTAGGCATTTTCAACATGTCTCAGGGTCCGCAGAGCAGCAGACTAAGAATCAGAAAATAAAGATAATTGCCTTAATCTAATCGAACACAAAACAAATGCTTTGTTCTTGCAACTTCCACAGTCTTAAATTTAATTAGGAAATGAAAGTTAAGGACAACTGGTAAAGTCAAGCAAACATCTCCAGACTAAACCCCCCCCGAAGATTATTGAATGAGCTGAATATAAAGTATGCTTTCAACCATATGCTGTGACTGTAAAAACTAAAGTTACTGTACTGTAGTCTATGTTAAGAAGTAAACAATTTAATCCATTTTCTACTGAGATCGTAGGACAGTGCAGACTGGTACAAGTAATTATTGTGCAGTTAAAGGGATCAAAAACATCAAATAGCCATTACCTACCATTAACTATGAAGAAATATTACCTGATTTTTTTAATTTAGACTGGGAATAAAATAAAATAAAATAAAAATAAAAATCATGATCCAGAAATCAACATCAAAATAGCCATTAACTACCATTAACTATGGTGAAATATTACGTAAAATATTTTTTTATTTAGACTGGGAATAAAATAAAATAAAATAAAATAAAATAAAATAATCATGATCCAGAAATCAGCATCAAAATAGCCATTAACTACCATTAACAATAATTAAATATTACATGAAATATTTGTGATTTAGACTGGGGAAAAAAAAAAAAAATAATAATAATAATCATGATCCAGAAATCAACATCAAAATAGCCATTAACTACCATTAACAATAATGAAATATTACATTAAATATTTGTGATTTAGACTGGAAATAATAAAATAAAATAAAATAAAATAAAATAATCATGATCCAGGAATCAACATCAAAATAGCCATTAACTACCATTAACAATAATGAAATTTTACATTAAATATTTGTGATTTAGACTGGAAATAATAAATAAAATAAAATAAAATAAAATAAAATAAAATAAAATAATCATGATCCAGAAATCAACATCAAAATAGCCATTAACTACCATTAACAATAATGAAATATTACGTGAAATATTTGTGATTTAGACTGGAAAATAAAATAAAATAAAATAAAATAAAATAAAATAAAATAACCATGACCCAAACATCAAAATAGCCACTAACTACCATTTCCAATGGTGAAATAAAATAAAACTTTGCTAGAATTTTAAAACTGTAAAGTTTTAAATCCTTTTTAATTAAGGTTGTTGTTGTTGTTGTTGTTTTAATCCATTAGCATTATAATGCATTACTTTGTGCTGTATGTTCATTTTAATGTTTCAGTACTGGCTGTTGATCTGTATTCATTCTTCGCTATTCAGTTTCTAAAACCTGTATAAAACTGCAATGACTGAATTAACATCTGTAATTGCGCTTTTAAGTGTGACTGTTAAATGGCTTCAAAGAATAAAATGAATGAAAAATGACACAAGATTCTCATAAGAAAAGATGAAATGAGATGTCACAGGCAAGGGCAGATCTAATTCAACGTCAATGACAATCAAATCCTGCAGATGTCAAATCCTTTCACAAACACGTAAAGAGAAAGCATGTCTCCCCAAAGATAATCAAACGGTTTAATATAGATTACAGTAACCGGAGACCATAATAACATTTGCGGATGCCTCTCAGTGGGATCAGATTTAACTGTCAGGAGAAAAGTAATTTCAATCTGATTCATCTGAAAACAACAACAGGATAAAAGCACTGGAAATATGATAGAAACAGCAGGTATGATCTGAAATCTCTCAGCAAGTAGATATGCAAACAAGTTGTGACCAATACAATGTCATTATTATAAAATATTTGTATAATTTAGTATATAAAGAACAAGAATATGATGCAAGCATACTTCCAATCTGCATGTTTCATGACATTTTAAATTAAATTAAATTAAAATAAATTAGAAAAAGATAAAACATTTAAATTAAATTAAATTAAATTAAAATTAAATTCTGTTCATGCTGCTTTTTCCACACAATGAAAGGAGTTAGTGGAAAAAAAAAACATACAGGTTTTGAATGACATGTGGATGAAAATAATGACAGAATTTTCTTTTCTGAGTACTTGCACTCTGTCCCTTTCAACTTTATACGGATATATGACACTGAACCATTCTCCATGAGGCATATCATTTTGCTTTCGAATCATATTATGTATTCCCACCTCCCATTTGTGAAACTATCGACTTTAACGTGATGACCACAGGCAGCAGCTGTGACAGAGATGTCATCATAGTGCTTGTTAAAGGGACTGACTGCGGAGAGCATGCTGGTTGAACAAGGAAGGGAAAATTACTCTTAAAGACAGGTCATTCTGAGAGACCATATAATAATCCTATTCCCGGGGAGCACTGACAAATCCCACTGTGTTACCAGAGTTTCTGAAGATATAGACCTCTCGACAGAAGACTCTTCCTCACACTGGCAGCACAGAGCCCATATGTCCTCAAAGTTGCGATTGAGACTGGCTGCTGCTTGGTCTCAGATTTAAGGGAAGAGATGTGAAAAATCAAAGATCCATAAAAAAAAACCTGTATACAGTTTAGGTCAAAAGTTTACATACACCTTGTAGAATTTGCAAAATGTTAATTATTTTACCAAAATAAATGGGATCATGCAAAATGCATGTTATTGTTTAAAGAGAAAATAATAGTTGAATTTATAAAAATGACCCTGTTCAAAACTGTGTTGTTACCTGAATGATCCACAGCTGTGTTTTTTTGCTTAGTGACAGTTATTCATGCGTCCCTTATTTGTCCTGAAGAGTTAAACTGCCTGCTGTTCTTCAGAAAAATCCTTCAGGTCCCACAATTTTTTTGGTTTATTAGCTTTTTTTGTATTTGAACCCTTTCCAACAATGACTGCATTATTCTGAGATCCATCTTTTCACACTGAGGACAACTGAGGGACTCATATGCAACTATTACAGAAGATTCAAACTCTCACTGATGCTTCAGAAGGAAAAAACAATGCATTAAGAGTTTTGAACAAAATGAAGATGTGTACACTTTTCTTATTTTGCCTAAATATCTTTTTATTTTTTTCATTTAGTACTGCCCTTCAGAAGCTACAGAAGATACTTGCATGTTCACCAGAAGACAAAATCAGTTACATTTATCCTGATCTTCAAATTCTTAATGCATCATGTTTTCTTCTGAAGCATCAGTGAGTGTTTGAACCTTCTGTAATAGTTGCATATGAGTCCCTCAGTTGTCTTCAGTGTTAAAAGATGGATCTCAAAATCACAGTCATTGTTGGAAAGGGTTCAAATACACAAAAATGCTGAAAAACCAAAAAAATTGTGGGACCTGAAGGACTTTTCTGAAGAACAGCAGGCAGTTTAACTTTTCAGGCAACAACACAGTATTAAGAATCAAGTGTATGTAAACTTTTGAATGGGGTCATTTTTATAAATTCTACTATTATTTTCTCTTGTGGACTATATGTAAACGTCTTTTATGTGAAATATCTTATTCAGGTCAGTACTAAATAAAAAATTACATGCATTTTGTATGATCCCTCTTATTTTGGTAAAATAATTAACATTTTGCAGATTCTGCAAGGTGTATGTGAAATTTTGACTTCAACTGTATGTCACATTTTCTTGGTTAAATAAACATTACTTACACCATCACAAAAAGAAAAATTCTATTTTAGATTTTTACATTAACAATGTAATCAATATTCTGCTAATAAAGCCAAATATAAGTGTCAAGTTAAGCTTAAGTTTTAAGCATTTTACACTGATTCCAAAATAACTCAAGGCAATAACAATATATTTCATTTGTGAACTTATGTTCAGCTATTCTTTTTAATAGATGACTTTTAACTATTTTTTCGGATCATCAGTCATCCAATACTTTGAGTGGACACTGCTTCATGGGAAAAAATACTATAATACTATGGAAGACTATGGAAGTTAATGGCTGCCAGAAACTGTTTGGTTCAACAGAAGAAACAAACTCATACAGGTTCGGAACAACATGAGGGTGAGTAAATGATGTCAAAAACTTCATTTTTGGGTGAACGATTCCTTTAATAAAAATAAAGGTTTGCTACCTGTTGCTACTTAGTAGTAGCTTTCAAACCGCCTAGGAAATCTGTGGTGATGCTATGATGTAGTACACACCCCAAAGTAAAGCCTGAAGCCCTGAGGTAAAGGCATCAACATGCAATGCATTAGTCAAAACAAAACAGCTATACTCAGGAGAACATGAGGCACTTATGATAAAAGCAGCCGTTAAATCAATAAATAATGCAGAAATCCTCTGTGCAGCACATCTACATTTACTTTGGTGATTACTAAAAGCCTCACAGAACTAACATGATCACTCCTGAGACTACAGGACCCGCTTCCAGAGACTCATTAATCTGTTCCTCTGTTAAAAAAGAAAGACTAATACTTGGATCAAATGATCTACATATGGACTACTACAGCATACAATAATGTTCAATAACTCACCTTAGTGTTTTTTAAGGGCTGTCCCCTAATAGTCGACTAACTGTTAGTTGACGAGAAGAGGCTTGGTCAACCAAAATGTTATTAGTCTGTCATTTTTGGTCATACAGGTAAGAGTAATACATCTTTCAAATCTGTAAAGCCTCTACGTTTATTTGTGTGTGCTCACAATAACAACGAAACATTGCACTTTTGTAAAATAATGAAGCAAACAAGATGTACTTTCTGCTGTCTACGTGAACCTGAGAATGAAACTTCGAAACTCTGTGTATACTTGCCTTACAGACTTGAAAAATATATTTAAAGAGAATGAAATGTCTACTTTCAAATGAACCAATTCAAATAGAAAACAAATATTCTCAGATTATGCAATCTCTGTAAAACATGCATACAGACGCATCTACTAGCCACTGTGGAGATGACAAGTCAGTGTCGCCAACTTTATCTCGAGCGAAAACAAAGAAAGCGCTAGTTTAAATTATTAAAACGTTAATGAAGTATCCTTGCTGTTTTTTCCAGACACATTCATAATGATTATATCTGACGGTGCACTGCGGCAAGCTTTTTTTGTGCGCTTAAGTACCTATTAGGCTATATAGGCAATTAAAGGCTCATTATTATGATTTATATGGTTTATTAATAAACATGCGCAGAGCCCAGTTGTAAACTAATACCTAAAATAAACGACTACTAGTTGACCAGAAAAAATCTTTAGTTGAGGGGAGCCCTAGTGTTTTTCACAAGAAAGTAAATCATACAGAATGACAGAGTGAAAAAATAATGAGAAGCTTTATTTTTTGGAGATCTATACCTTTAAGATGCTCCTTAAAGGGATAGTTTACCCAAAAATGAAAAATCTGTCATTAATTACTCACCCTCATATCGTTTAAACCCGTATAAATATATATATATATATATATATATACACACACACACACATATACATATATATATATAAATATATATATAAACATTGTCTTAATATTGTCATTTTGTCTAAAGTCTTATTAAACTGGGGCTTTTTGGACTATTATTTCATGCTCTTCAGGTTTTCAGGGCTAATCCAATTCTGTGTAAATATTTAATATTGCTAAGTGTTAATATTGCTTCCATTTATTGAGCACATTGTAAATGGATGCTCAAGGTGCATTGTGGGATACAGTATGTGCACGCTTATTATATTCAGCACATTTTGGCAAATGTAGTAAGTCTTCAGCAGTGATGGGAATAATGGCGTTAAAAATAAAACAGCATTACTAACGGCATTGCTTTTTTCAGTAACAGGTAATCAAACTAATCACTGTTTACCCCATTACAATGCCGTTACTGTTACTGACAATAAAATGCAGTGTTATTATCATTTTTGCGTTGCGCTCTTCTTCTGAGGTAAATTCTGGCTTGATGAATGTTCACATTTGTTTAGGGAGGTGATGTGGGTGTTTACCTACATTTTGTTTATTTTACAAAAGCACATGTTTTCTTCTTATTATGATGTTTTTCATGTCCGCGGGTTAAAGCGGCCCCAATAATGTGATATCTAGCCCCTGGAAGGCGTCTCTCACATTGTACACTCATCTACAACATTTTAATGTTGCTGTGGAACAATGTTTTATTCATTTACCATATTTAATATTGGGGGCTCCCAAGTTATTTGACATTTTTGAACATTTTTTAAAAAAGTATCACAATAGTTACCTTTTCCTGGTAATTAGTTACTTTTATAATGAGTTACCAACTGTATTTGTGAGAAGTAACTATAACTAATTACTTTTTTAAAGTAACATGCCCAACACTGGTCTTCAAGGTCAGCAAGCTCTCAGATTTCATCAAAAATATCTTAATTTGTGTTCTGAAGATGAACAAAGGTCTTACGAATTTAGAACAACATGGGGGTGAGTAATGACAGAATTTTTGGGTGAACTATCCCTTTAAGAAATAAGAAATAATAACATAGCCATTTAATTATCAGCAGCTGCTCAGTTTGTATGGGATTATTTTTGTGCCAATAAGAATGAACGTAACTTTATAAAACTGAACGTAACTTTCCAAGAAACGATCAAAAATATGCCACTGCAAAAGAAGAAAAACACAATGAAAATGAAAAAATGAACTCAGTCGCACGAATTTAACATGCTCTTCAAATATGCTTCATTCTTTGTTAATGATTTTCAAAGAATCGTTTTCGCGAATCATGGATTCTGAATGCGTTGCCACAGCTTTCACTTACGCTTCGCAAATTTTCGTTTGCTGTTTTGGCACAAACCTCTCGTGGGGGCGGGCTTAACAGCGATCTACTCTGATTGGCTAATGAGCTTTTGATGGACAGTTGCTCTCTGACCTGGAAGCATGGACGGTGACGTCAGTGGCGCACATATTGGAAAGTTGTTGCGGTGTGCAATACGTCGTGCTTTGTTTATATTAAGTATTAATGTTATTAGTATTTCACCTACGGTCGTCTCTTAGTTTCTAAAGATGAGCTCCCAGGAGAGACACGGAGCAGCATCATCTTCCACCTCAGCTTGTCCCCTCAGGGCAGCTTGAAGTAAGTTCGTGTTGCTAAAGTAACGTTAATCAATAACATCGATAAAAGTTTTATTCATGTACAGTGTGCAACAGTTCTGATAGTTTCTATAAACAAAGCACGACGTATTGCGCCACTGACGTCACCGTCCGTGCTTCCAGTTCAGAGAGCAACTGTCCATCAAAAGCTCATTAGCCAATCAGAGTAGATCGCTGTTAAGCCCGCCCCCACGAGAGGTTTGTGCCAAAACAGCAAACGAAAATTTGCGAAGCATAAGCGAAAGCTGTGGCAACGCATTCAGAATCCATGATTCGCGAAAACGATTCTTTGAAAATCATTAACAAAGAATGAAGCATATTTGAAGAGCATGTTAAATTCGTGCGACTGAGTTCATTTTTTCATTTTCATTGTGTTTTTCTTCTTTTGCAGTGGCATATTTTTGATCGTTTCTTGGAAAGTTACGTTCAGTTTTATAAAGTTACGTTCATTCTTATTGGCACAAAAATAATCCCATAAGTTTGGGCATATCAAATAAAATTAAACTGAGGCAGCTTCATATTGTTCTATCATATACTGTATATGAGCCATAAAAGCCAGATGTATCAAATATGACACTCATATACGCAAAGTCACATATATACATTTTTAACATTTTGTCTAAAGGCTCATTAAACTGGGGCTTTTTGGACTATTATTTCCAGCTTTCCAGGGCTAATCCAATTCTGTGTAAAAATCCAGGTTAATATTGCTTCCATTTATTCATCACATTGTAAATGGATGCTCAAGGTGCATTGTGGGATACAGTATGTGCACGCTTTTTATATTCAGCACATTTTGGCAAATGTAGTAAGTAGGTCATCCGTGTATACAGACATACCGTGCTTCGTCTACATTTAGAAGTTTTCACCTAAAGCGAAAACTGACAAAAAGTAAATAAACGGTTACTATTCGATTTGTTGACAGGAAAATTGTCCTTGTGAAATCCTGTTAATGTGCTCTGAATTCATGTTTTAGAGTGCATTTAAGGTACTGTATTCTATCTGTAAGTGTGTTGTTCGCTATAATCAAACCCATGACCTTGACGTTAACCATAGTGAGTTTTAGTTACAAAAATATGGTCGTACAAAACCAGTGTTTGTACCAATGCACACTCACTCCAACAAAACCTCCAAAGAGCTGCGTTGAATATATGCGTGTGTGGCCGTGAATGGCTTATTCACACTCAACGGCGGCCGAGGAGGATACATGCACGCCCCATCATCTTGTGGACACGGTTTATTGATTATCTGTCCATGGGGGGAACAGGATAGAGTCGAGGCGCTGTAGCAATGCAAACAATAAATCTCTTCCCTCACTCCTGCCAGCGCAACACTTCTAATCTGTGTCAGTAAGAAGGAGTGGATACAGCTGGCCTCTAAAAAGCCAATAAAGAAGCTTTCAGAGGTAATCATCAACGCAGAGGACAAAGCACTGACCTCACACATTACCCAGCAATCCTTGCACTCGATTTTGCAGGAGATAATGAAGACGGCGTGATGGATATGCTGCAAACTGACTGAAAACACAAAGCGGAGGCCTCCTCCTAACCTACCATTTCAAAAGTATTACAAAAGGGTGTTGAAACACATTTGAAGGCAGCGTAAGTTTAATGTTTTATGCCTTGGATTTATGCCTTGGTTTTATGCATTGGATTGCCATTTTGATAATAGATTTGTATTAAATCATAAATCTAGAAAAACTGTAAAAATTGTAATAAATTATTAAACTGTTGGAGTTTTATGAATAGAATTTTTTTTTAGGCATGCTTTCTGATGCCTAAAAAAAATGTAGTTAAAAACAAAAGCTTTTGTTAACGCTTTAATACATTGTTAAATGTATCATTTTCATGATTTCAGTAGATTTTTTTTTTTTTTGATTAATAAAATTTAAAGTTTAATTTAACCATTAATACAAAATCCATAAAAATGTAAATGACTAATCAGAAAACATTAAAACGGAATTAGAAAAAATATAAAACATACTTCATGAGGCCCTAAAAAAGTTTTTAATTAATTAAACTTTTTTTTATTAATAATATGTAGCTGAACCATTAAAATGTAATCCAGAAGAAAACAAAAACAGATGGGTCCTAAAAATGTCATTTTTGTTGAATCTTTAATTAACTGTTTAATAAGTTGTTCAATTATATAATTTTCACGATTTTAATTATGTAGACATGCTTTTTAATTACTGAAATTGAATTTAACAATTAAAACAAAATTCAGGAAAAAAAAAAAAACTATTGAAAAAAAATTGAATAATTAATTAATAAAACATAGGGCCCCTTTTTTCTTTTTTCTTTTGATTACTAAAATGTACTTTAAATATTAAAATGTAATCCAGAGAAAAGATGGGCCTTAAAAATGTAAAGGTTTCATAAATTATTAAGTGTACAATTTTCATTATTCTAATTAAGCAGACATGGTTTTTATTTACTAAAATTTAATTTTAATAATAACAAATAAAACAAAAACAAAAAATGTAAATGAAAAAATAAAAAATAAATAAAATGGAAATTAGGAAATAAAATAAAAGAGATTTCATAGTGCCCTAAAAATGTAAGTTTAATTAAATGTAAAGTTAATTAATTGGACATATTTATGATTACTAAAATTTAGTTTACCAGTAACATGTAATCCATGTAAAACATGTAAAACATGTAAAAAAAAAAAAAAAAATTGGGAAAAAAAAAATATAACAGATTTCATACAGCCCTAATTAGGCATCTTTTTTATTACTAAAATTTAGTTTAATAATTAAAATGTAATCAAGAAAAATTAAAAGAAAAAAATAGAACTTAGAGAAAAATACAACACCCTAAAAATGTAACTTTTTAATTAGTTGGACATGATTTTTATTACTAAAATTATGCTTAACCATTAAAATGTACTGCAGAAAAATTTAAACCACAAAAAAAAAAAGAAAAGAAAACATTAAAACTGAATTAGGAAAAAAAGAAAATAGATTTTATAGGGCCCGAAAAAGGTATGTTTTTAATTAATTAGACATGTTTTTTTGATTACTTTGTTTAATTATTAAAATGTAAACCAAACAAAAATTAAAATGGAAAAAAGTGAATTTAGGGGAAAATAAAATATATTTCAAAGCCTACGTAAGTTACACCAGGAAACATTTGAAACAAAAGCATCATATAGCACAGAGTGATTTATATGAACTCGTTCCAACAAAATCATTACCATTCATTACCATTCATGCATCATAATTGGCAAAAGTTGCTTCATTTTAAGATGCAAATTCTTATAAACCCTAATCCCAAGTCATTTTTTACATCAAATGGATGAGACAAGCTGTGAGAAGATAAAACTGACTGATTTTGCTGTTGCAATCCACCAGGAAATCAAGCTCCGAAACATCTCAAAAATAACCGTGTCCTAATATCAGCAATTCAAAAGACTCCTGATGCCAACTCTCTAAACGCGTGTAGATGTCAGCGTAAAAACAAACCGCAGCGGCGTAAAATCAATATCAGGGGCATCACATCAAAATGATTAATTAGCTTATTGAATGCAGCTCTGTAGGGGAGAGTAACAATTGCTTGTTGTACAAAAAGTTGTACAAGTCTGTAATGTCAGATGGCAGTGAGTCTGCCACGCCCCCACAGCTAATGTCAGATGACCTTGCATACAGTCTAGCCATTTTAGTCCAAGAGAATACAGATGATTTCGTCAATATTTCTTCATGTCATATTCAGTCATTTTAGTTTATATTACTTTTAATGAAAATATTCTTTTAAAATACAAAAGATGATACCACTGATCCATTTAAAGCAGGTATAGTTAACTAAGACTTACCGTTAACCACTAAAAACACATTTTTGTCACTTGAAATAAACGTCAAAAAATAAAATAAAAACTTATTTTATTTCCACAAAATGGCATTTAATTTTAGTTGCTAAAATGACATTTTAGTTGATGATAATCTGTAAAAATTATACAAACATGTCAAAAAATAAAATAAAAATAAATAACTAATTTTCTTCCTACATTTAATTTTATTTGCTAAAATGACATTTAGCTCATCATAATCTGTACAATCATAGAAACAAGTCAAAAATATAAAATAAAAATAAAAACTTGTTTTCTTTTAGCAATATAGCATTTAATTTTAGCTGCTAAAATGACATTTTAGGTCATCATAATCCTTAAATTATAGAAACAAGTTAAAAATATAAAATAAAAATAAAAACATGTTTCAGCAGGATGACATTTAATTTTAGTTGCTAAAATGACATTTTAGTTGATGATAATCTGTAAAAGTTATAGAAACATGTCAAAAAATATAATAAATATAAAAAACGTATTTTATTTCTGCAAGATGGCATTTAATTTTAGTTGCTAAAATTACATTTTGGTTGATGATAATCTAAAAAAAAAAAAAAAATAGAAACATCAAAAAATAAAATAAAAATAACTTTTTTTTCTACAAGATGGCATTTAATTTTAGTTGCTAAAATAACATGATAATCTGTAAACATTATAGAAATAAAATAAAAATACAAACATTATTTCAGCAAGATGGCATTTAATTTTAGTTGCTAAAATGACATTTCAGCTCATCATAATCTGTAAAAATTATCGAAACAAGTCAAAAATATAAAATAAAAACTTGTCAACCTGTAAAATACAAAACAGTAAAACTCAAAAAAATTAATTCATTAATTAATTTATTTTATTTCAGTTCCAAGGCAACATTTCTAATTTTATTTAGTCTTAAAATAAATAATACTTTTAATAAACTATTTGAATAAAATAAAATATTTAGTTTAAACTGACATATTTAAATAACAGATACTCAAATAATCAATTATACTTACATGTCAAACTGTAAGAGACAACATCTTCACGTTTAAAGACTGTAAACAATTTTCTGTGCAGGCAATGGAAAATATTTATTTAGTGGATAAACAGTACTTGATTAAATATGGATGAATTTGTTTAATATAACACTTTCAATCTGTACAGACAATGTACATAAATAAACAAATACCCATAAGTCAATTTTGTCACCAAAATAATTTGAGGGTGGCATTCAGGAGAGCACTAAACTTTGAAGAATGGACAAAGCCAAAGCAGTTATAAAACAAGTGCAGTTTTCACACATGACTTCCTCTATTTTCCTACCACGGCAACTGTTTTCAGCGTCGTCTTTTTGTGATTATAACCGTTATTGCCATGCACTCGTTTCCCTTTGCCAGCGTCCACTTGGCAGCCGTGGCGCAGCGCTGACAGATTGGTAAGAAGAATTCTGGCATGCAATTGCATTTGTTTTCTATTCCTGAAACAATGGGAGAGAGCCATATGCTGGGCAGACACGCTCCTGCTGGAACAACAGCTATTTTGACTCACACCGACCAGACAGGCTATTCTCACACGCTAATGTTTCTCCCATGCTTTGGGAGACTATTCTTTCATTTTTATCTTTCAATATCAGCAAACTTGATACTAATGCAGCTTACTTGATACAGCACACTATCAAAAGGCCATTTGTACAATGAAATCAGTGTCTGAGCGCCTCAGCAAACTAAATCTGAAACAAAGAGATCCATCAGAAAAACAACATTCTTTTAAAATACAAAAGAAATACCCACTGGGATCCAAAAATGTTAGCGCTGGTTTATTTTCAAAGGTTTCAGAGCAGGGTTATTATAGTTAAAGATAAAATGATTAATAAATGCATTTTCATTACTTGAAACAAATGAACTAAAATATACAAAAGCCCATTTCCGCCACTGAATGACCTTTTTTCTAAGTGCGATATAATCTTGCAATTGCAAGTTCAGTTTTTTTCTAAGAATTGCATGATATAAAATCACAATTGTGAGTTAGAAAGTCAGAATAGCAGGATATAATCAGAACTGCAAGATAAAAATTCTGAATATTTTGCACAAATTGTGAAATATAAACAAGAAATTGCCAGAAAGTCAGAATTGTAAATAAAAAGTCGCAATTACATTTTTTTTCTTTTTTATTCAGCGGAAGAAATGAGCTTCCACATAAATAAAATAAAACTTTAATTAAAATAAAAAATTATTTTAGTAACATTTAACAGTATTTTATATACTTGTTTTATAATACTAAATATATATTTTATTTCAGCAAGGCAACATTTATCATTTTTGTTTAGTTTAGTTTGATGTATTAAAAAAATACTTTAAATAAATGAACTGGAATAAAATAAAATATTAAAAAATATATATTTTTTAAATGTAATTTTTATTTAGTTAAACTTGATGTTTTAAAATAACAAACACTTGACATAAATTAGTTAACTGTAAATCTAATATTTTAAAAAATATTTACATTTTTATCATTATTTATATTCAGCTAGTAATCATTTTTATTTGATTTTTATATAATTGATCATATTTTATATCTTATATATATTTTAATTTGATGTATCAAAATAGCTAATACTTTAAATAAATTAACTGAAATTCAATAACATGTTTTATTTCAGCTAGTTGCCAAGGTAACAGTAATATGTTTTTACTTAGATTACATTGATGTATCAAAAAATTAATATTTTAAATAAATGAACTTAAATACAATAAAATATATGTTTTTAAATCATTTATTTCAGCTAGCTGTCAATGCAACATTTATCATTTTATTTATATTTGTTTTTATTTATATATGACATATTAAAATAACTTTAAATAAAGGAACTGAAATTAAATAAAATATTACACATTTTTTATTTCAGCTAGCTGCCAAGACACCAGTAATGATTTTATTTCTTATTTATCTTAATTTGAGGTATCAAAATAACTAAAACTTTAAATAAATGAACTAAAATACAATAAAATATTCTTTAAAAATAATTTATTTCATTTAATCTCCTGTCAAGGCAACATTTATCATTTTTATTTATTTTTATTTATATATGACATTAAAGTAACTAATACTTTAAATAAATTCACTGAAATTAAATAAAATATATTACAAAATATTTATTTCAGCTAACTGCAAAGGCAATATTTTTTTTCTTAAGTTTAACTTGATGCATTAAAATAAATAATACTTGAAATAAATTAACTGAAATAAAATATTTCAATATTTTAATTATTTAAAATGATTTTATTTTAGCTAGTTGCCAAGGCTACATTTATAATTTTCATTTAGTGTAACTTGTATCAAAATAACTAACACTTTAAATAATTAACTGAAATACAATAAAATATTTAAAAAAATGATTTCACCCAGTTGTGAAGTCAACATTTATAATTTTATTTAGTTATATATATATATATATATATATATATATATATACACACACACACACACACACACATATATATATATATATATATATATATATCCTGAAATAAAATAACTGAAATAAAATATTTAAATTATTTAAATGTATTTTATTTTAGCTAGTTGCCAAGGTTACATTTATCACTTTTTATTTAGTTTAACTTGATGTATTAAAATAATAAATAAAATAAAAATTATATAGACATAAAAATAACAAAAACACACAATGAAATGAGTAACACCTTAACTAAAATTAAAATCAAAGGAGAAAATACAATAACAAACATTCATTCGGAATACTGTATCTCAGTAATACTAAACTAACACAGCCTCAGAGGTTCGACTGGCTTAAGCAAGTGAAAGCTTTCTAAATGTATTAAAAGTTAGACAAGGTGTTTTTAATATTGGCTCTGATCAGCGGAGCGCAGTGTTCAGGATTTGCCATAATATGAATCAGGCTTAATAACGTACAGCAGAGCAAAACGCTGTCGCTCGAAACGCTCCTGTCAGCCATCAGCATTAACCCTGAGTAATTAATAACTGCCTGGCCACATTAGTACAGGAAACCACATTATGTCTCCACCAGTAAAAAGTGATGCAGTTTTGACTGGAAAGAGAGAAGGAGAAAGACTGATTTCCCTCCCAGTTCTGCAGCGGCGTGGTTTAAATCCAATTTGAGCGGAGCACGAGGGTCACGACAGCTACAAGCTCCACAGAAGAGGTGAGAAGAGACGCCGGAATGGGAAGGAAATGAAAAAAGCAAGTTTCACTTTACCAAGGCTATTGTAAGATGACAGCCTCTACGTTGTGGGACTGTAGAAGATGAGCATCATTGTTTGGCCGGAGCTGGTGGACGCGGACGGGCTGACAGGCAGATGCTCTCGCTGCCCTCTCGTTATCCTGAAAGCACACGTTCCCTGGCCGCTTTCTGCAGCGTGTGGCCGTGTTTACCGAGGCTGCAGACACAACTCCTTGGTCACTGGAGTAGAACAAAGAGACTGCGCCAATTTGGCAGAGGCCGCTGACGGCTCGCTCAGAGCGGCGTGCTCGAAATAATGAGTTTGTACGCTGCCCTTCGCGTGCGGCGTTCGCGTGCTTCAAAATACGCTTCAGCAATGCTTGTCAATTAAAATGATGCATTATGGGTGGAAAAAAGTTGCTATCACAAAAACTTGACAGAATGACCACTAAAGTTATTGGAAAGTCACCCATTAAACCTCAAATGTTGCCATCTACCTAGCAACCTACCATGGTAAACACTCAGAATACCCTAGCAACAACTTAAAACCACTCAGAACACCTTAGCAACCACAGAAATGACATGGCAACTTGTAATTTGTTGGCAATTTGTAAGCACAAATCACATTATATGTAAAATAAAAAATAAACTAAACTAAGGTGATAAATATGTATATGTATATGTAAATCAATATATATTTGCCACGGATATAAAAAATATTGTACATAATATTTTTTAAATATACTGATAAATAATTCACATAATTTACATAATTCATACACAGGCACACACATATTTGATTTTATTTATATATATATATATATATATATATATATATATATATATATAAACATTAACATATGTATATATTTATTAATTATATTATATTAAATTAATTTATATTAAATATTATATCTTACAATTTACACATATATTTTATATAGATATATTAGTATATCAATAAGCATTAATACATTCATTTAATTATTATATTCATTATTATTTATAAATATTTATATTAAATATTACATATTATCATTTATACATATAATTTATTATTATATTATTATATTATATTACTATATATCAATAAACATTAATATATTTATTTATTTTATTTTAATATTTATATTAGAATTTATAAAATATATTATTATATATAAATATATATTTATATATATCAATAGGCATTCATATATGTATTTAAATATTTATATAAAATATTATATTATATAATTTATACATATAATTTATTTTTATATACATACATTTATTTATTTTTCATTTATTTACATTTTATTTATATTCCACATATCATAATTTATACATATCATATATTATTATATATAAATATAAATATATAAATATAGATAGATAGATAGATAGATAGATAGATAGAAAAATATATCAATAGGCATTAATATATTCATTTCTTTAAATATCTAAACTAAATATTATATATTATAATTTATACATATAGTTTCATATATAAATATAGTAATATATATATATAAAATAAACAGTAATATATTTATTTATTTTTTTATTTTTTTATTGAAATTATTGTATATGAAATAATATATATGTTATACTTTATACATATAATGTAATATATATATATATATATATATATATATATATATAATGCATAAAATAATATGCATACATTATTGTACTATTTACACTTATATAAGTTTATTTACACAACTCATACATACACATATATGTTTCAAACTATCTATCTATCTAACTAGTATATATATACAAGTTGACTATCAGGACATGTCCGTCTGACTGTACATATGACATGATTACTTACCAGTTAAATGGATATGAAATCTTGCATTTTCATGGAAATATTATATTTCAAATGACAAATATAGAGCAGCATTATACAAAAGTATTTGCTTGATTAACCAATCTGAATCATATACTCAAGAGAGCTGTGCTTAATATTTATAGTATAAAAGTATGAAAGCTCATGCCAATTTCAGCGCAGCAGAGATTTTCATCCAAAGTAATTTACGGTCTGTTTAGCCTTCAAAAAAATGACTCATCCACTAATGATCTTAAAGGCGCTTATTAGAGCAACCTGATTTCCGCATAAAAAAACGAGAGTGTTAGACATGGAATCACATGTGATCTGTTATAAATAGACCGTGAGTTGGCATATTTCACAGCTCAGAACACGACGCTTTTCCATTTCTATTATTAGCCTGCTGAACGTGTGCCAGAAAACATTGTGTCAACGCTTTCAGCTTGGACACAAGGCTCAACATGAAATCAATTAGGAAATAAAACCTAAGCATGACACTTGTCATCAACATGAAAATGTTTAGAAATATAATATATACTCCTATGTTTCATTTACAACTATAAAATAAACAAAGGACAGAGTATTTGTACATATCTACTTAGTTCAGTCATTGCTAGTCAGTTTACTTCATGGGGGAAAAATGTGACGAAAGTAAAATATGAATTAAAATATAACACGAATAAAAGAATTTGTCTGTAATTTAACAACATAAGATAACCTAAAAATATAACTTATATAAGCATCAAAGGAAGGACTCCTTCTTCCTTTTTTTTTTTTAAAAGCAGCCATTGACACAGCCTGACTGACATATTTCTGAATGGAAACAGGCTAGTAGTTTTGAAAGTTTCTGTCAGAGTCCCAGAAGAGGTCACGCTCGAGACAGAAAAGAGAAATTTAATGAAAAAACTTCAAATAACCTTTTTCTGACAGTGCCTCATAAAAAATGTATGTTTTTATGGTCTTATCATCACCTTGTCTTACAGATAACCTCACGTTATGTTTCCATTTGACAGTGTTTTTATTAAACTGCACAAAAAAACCTGGAGGAGCCACCCTTACCTTGCCTGACCGCGAGTGTGGTGGTGTAGACCAGGAACAGCAGGATGTAGTTGAGAAAGCTCTGAAACACAGGGGTGTTGGCGTGATAATCGTCCGCCAGGTATTTGCTGGTCAGGCCAATCCCACAGATGAGCAGTGATAAGACCTGGCCGAGGGCCAGCGTGAGGAGAAGCTCCCTGTGAATGGAAATCCATGAGTCAGTCCCATATCACACAGATTCAAAGAGAAACTGTACTGTAAGCATGTACTGTGTGACCTTAAAGGACCAGTCGACTTCCAGAACAAAAACATTTACAGATAATGTATTCACCCCCTTGTCATCCAAGATGTTCATGTCTTTCTTTCTTCAGTCGTGAAGAAATGATGTTTTTTGAAGAAAACATTTCAGGATTTTTCTCCATATAATGGACTGATATGGTGCCCCGAGTTTGAATTTCCAAAACGCAGTTAAAATGCGGCTTCCCAAATGGGTTGTAAACAATCCCAGCCAAGGAAGAAGGGTCTTATCTAGCGAAACGATCGGTTATTTTCATTAAAAAAACAATTGAAATACTTTTTAATCTCAAACGCTCGTCTTGTCTTGCTCTCCCCCGATCTCTGTGTATTCTGGTTCAAGACAGTTAAGGTATTTTAAAAATAGGGTTGGGTATCGTTAGAATATTATAAATTCCGATTCCGATTCCGCTTATCGATTCCGATTCCAAAGTGAATAAAAGATGATATCAAGCATATTTATTCTGTTTCTTTTTTTGCTAAACATTTAGTTGCAGCTGAATACCCTGAACAAAAATCAACAGGCTACATAAAAACAAGATTCATTTAAGAGCTGTTTGCAAAATAGAGCTGTGTGATTCTGGATAAATCGGTTATTGTTGTTTTGTTTTTTTTTAATGGAAGTTTTGGATCTCTTACGATTCGGAAAAAAAAAAACATTAGACAACTAAACAAAATCACATGTAGGCCTAATTTAAAAGTAAATGATTCAGTGATTCACTCAAGATTTACTTGCTTCATTACTGGATGAATCAGTGTTTCAAAGTGTTTTCAGTGTTTTCAAAAGTGATCAAAGACAAATACATTATTAACAGCCCCCGTTCGCCATCCACTGGCATAACAACATAATCGATAAATCTTTAACATTATTTGGAATGTCAAATTAACTTTCAAAAGGATGATTTACTCTTTTTTGATCTCTACCGTACATTTTTTATTTTTTATTACACTTTTATCCCAGTACTTCTGTGATTATTTGAATGTAACACTGAAATAATGAACTGTGTGAAAAGACTGTGAAACTGTTTCATTCATATACATGACAGTGGCTCTCTTTAGGTCAGCGGCAGCACGAACGCAGATTTGAATGTACAAATCACACTGGTCGTACGCTGCATGGAGGAAAGGTTGAGGAATCAAACAGATGAATGATTGTAATTTAGGAACAGAATCACATTGGTATTTGAATCGTGGGCTCTTTAACGATCTGTTAAATTAAAATGCTTTGTCATATTGGTGGTGACACATCTATTGCAACATGTTTATCTTATCACAAATATTATAGGCTACTTTGCTTTTTCGACTTCTGATCGCAAGCGTAGCCATACTTTGGAGCGCTATGCGCTTAGATTAGCGAGCAAGGTCCTGGCAGATCACTAGGTCGGGTCCTCACAGATGAAAACAAAGAACCGCATATAGGAATTCATAGGCGGAATCGAAATTTTAATTTCTCAAGAAGTATCCGATTCCTGACCTTAAGTATACGATTCTGGAATCGGAATCAATTTTCGATACCCAACCCTAGTCGAAGAACTCCAATTGTATTTTCTCCCTCAACTTCAAAAAACATTTCAAAATCATCCTACATCACTGCAGAAGTACCAACCAAAGTAAACATGCAAAGAAAATCAAACACCTTTAACAAAAAATGTAAAACAGCAATATAGGGCGATTTTGAAGTTGAGGGAGAACATGAGATGGGAGTTTTTGGACATACACTGTCATGAACCGGAACAAAAAACAGTCCAGGCAGAGTAAGACAAGACGAGCGTTTGACATTAAAGAGTATATAAATTGTATTATTTGTATGAAAATAACCGATCTTTTCACTAGATAATACCCTTCATCCTTGGCTGGGATCATTTACAACCGCATTTGGGATCGTTTGAAGCCGCATTTAAACTGCATTTTGGAGTTCAAAATCAGGGCACCATATCAATCCATTATATGGAGAAAAATCCTGAAACGTTTCCCTCAAAAAACGTAATTTCTTTACAGCCGAAGAAAGAAAGACATAAACATCTTAGATGACAAGGGGGTGAGTACATTATCTGTAAAGTTTTGTTCTGGAAGTAATAAAAGTTTGTTAGTTAATCACATCCGAATCAATGAATCGCATCCAAAATAAAAGTTTGTCCGTTAATCGCATCCAAAATGATTAATCGCATCCAAAATAAGTTTACACAATATGTGTGCACTTACATATATATGTTTTATAAATATAAGTAATATATATTTATGTATAATCTAAATTTGGATTTATATATAATATAATTTTATATATAATATTATATTTATTTATTTATTAAATATATACATGCAAATACACACAGTTCACACACATACTTTGTGTAAACAAACGTTTATTTTGGATGAGATTATTCGCAATTAATCAATTTGACAGCATTAAAAATTAGATTTAACAGGACAAGACTGTTACATACGGTAACGTTGTCAAATGTATGGTTTGGGAAATAAAAAAATGTTGGAATATCATATATATATATATATATATATATTTTTGTATGTATGTATACATACATTCAAATTAATTAAAAATAAACAATCCTATTCTAAATAAATATATATTTTATTATATTTTTAAATATGTTTTAACAAAATATTTAGCTTTTGATATTCAAAATGATATGATGGGTTAATTATAATAATACAACATTTCTGCCCCTCTAAATAATGTTATTAGCTACTTTTTTGTCGGTAACTTGAAGTGCTTCTCATTTTTTTTTTCCCAAAAGAATTGAGTGTATTTTATGATTGGCTGTACTTAAAATAATTAGCAGATTTGCTAAGTTTCAAAGTAACTTTCCAGCACTGGTGACCTCCCATCAAGCAAGCCTTTTAAGAGCTGCTCGCCACATCCTTCCTGTTGGATTTACGTGGCGATAAAATCACACCAGCTGTCACGGTGATAAAACAAACCAGCTTCCTGTAATTCATCAACACAAGTCGTCAGATTTGCCATTCTCTGGGTGGTGCCAGATGGTTAGTTACAGGTGGTGGTTAGTGGGAACCAACTAGTGGAATCCAACGCGATAGGACACGTTTAATTGTAGGTGCAGTATGCGTGTGTGTGTGACTGAGTATGTGACAGTCCAATTGGCGGGATCAGAGCTCTGAAGAGAAGGCAGGAAATGCAGGCGTGTGGAACCGGGTGAGGGAATGAACTGTCAATCAACTGGGCTTAAATGTAGGGGACTTGCCCTCTCTTCAAAAACCCCATCCAGCTCCCCAGTGAACACAGCGCATACGAAAACAGGCAGCGCTCGCTGCACCCACACGGAGAAGAATGAAGCACGCGTACAGGTTAGTTCCAGAAACAACATACAGGGAGATGAAAGAGGAGCCACGTTATCAAAAAACATGTGCTTCTGGTGCGTCAAAGACAAGGTGGAAAAAGAAAATGGGGCAACAAAAAAACATAATGTGTTTTCATAAAAATCCTGCTTGTCTAGTACAACAGAGATAATGAAATGAATGTTACGTTGTAGTAGGTAATTGAAAAATGGATTAAAGGCTACCTAAAAATAAAAGTTGCTTTGATTACAAGAAATCAGAAATGTTTGTAATGCATTTCAAAGCTATATATGTATATGACAATTTTGGGAGGTAGTTTCTCAGCCAAAATGTGTGATTATTCCAACTGTTTTACCGTTTGTATCACTCCTTTTGTGGTATTTCTCACAGCGAGTGTCATAGCAGATACCCAAAACCACTATAATTTTATAAATAATACTGTTTTTGTGTCACAGAATATAGTTTTAAGAGTGTTTTAGGTGAGAATGAACTTGTTTAGACTTTAAATATGCAGTTTGTTAATAAAGATAACATCTATTTGAACATTTTGACATTTTTGGAGATGTTTTTGTTTTATTATAACTGTACTGCATTAATAGTTTAATGTTTTGTACTGTTTAAGGGTGCATTCACACTTGTCATGTTTGGTTCGATTAAAACAAACTTAGGTGCGGTTGATCTGCGGTTTGTTTGAGTAAGTGTAAACGGTGCCATTGAACCCTGGTGCGCACCAAACAAGTGGACCGAGACTGCAAAAAGATGGGTCTCTGTCCACTTTCAAACAAACTCTGATGCGGTTTGAATGAAGTATGAACGTAACACAGACCAAATACTTCTAAACGATTTCACTAAGGGAACAAGCGGTGTATCCAAAACAAAATGAGCAGAGGGCAAACTTGGAGCAACAACGAGGTAGAGTGCTTTTTATGAGCTCTTTGTGAGTTTGCAGGTGGTGAAAATAAAAAAAATACAATTAGTGAATGGGTATTTTGATCTCATATAACCGCAGCGCCGCTTTAAGTCAAGCACACCTTTTCCTTTCCTTTGGAGTGTTTGGTGAGTTCCGTCACAAAATATGTCATTCAGCCCAACCAATCAGGTTATGAACGTATCACTATGCCTTTAGGTTCAGTATCTTTAGGCTCACTGTCAAAAACGCCAGTGTGAATGCTAAGCGGGCCAGGACCAAATGTATCATTTTCCTTTTTGGTCCGGACCAAATGAACCAAGCGAACCGAACTACAAGTGTGAACACAACCTCAGAAAAAAAAAATCTGAAAAAAAAAGATTCTCAAAATCCTGATCTGAAACAAATTACTTGTGAACCTGCCCCATAGTCCCGATCTGAATCAAATTGATCTGATTCACAATCCGTGCTCCAAAGTTCCGATATAATGCAAAAGATTTGCAATCCACCCTCTGAAGTCCCGATCTGAATTTGATTTAGATCAGGGCTTCAAATCACGTATATCGCAAATCATTTGATTTGAACCATTCAATTCGCTAAATGATTCATGAATCTGTTCCGATCTAAATCAAATGATTTGCGATATGCAAAGTTCCAATTTAAATCAAATGATTCAATTAGAGCACTTCGAAATAGTGAATCATTTTGCGACACAATGGTTTAACTGATTCAGAGTTTTAAAAAGTTCAGTTTCACCCATCACTACGTGCTTTTTAAAATCGTTACAAGCAATGTCAAAATTTGAAAATGAATGGCTCTTTTAATTTGATCTGGTTTTTGCTAGTGAATCGTTTAAAAAGAAATGAGTCATGAGTCTGAATCAATCGGAGCAGTTTCAACATAAATGATTCGATTGATTTGGTTCATCTGTTCCTCTTTTTGCATCTTCAACCGCATTTATGACACTGTCAGTACTACTACTACAACTTTTCTGACATTAACTGAAATGAAGCGAAAAAGGTATAATTTTAAATAACAAAAAATATATATATTTTTTTTAAATTAACTTAATGTTCCTTCATTACTAGTTCTAAAGTGATGTTTTTGAATTAGTAACGGAGGCTTGGGCTCAGCTGTTAAACTGTCAAACTGAGATTTGAATCCACAGTGGTAGGAAGTAGTTCGCACAGATGTATCAAAAAATTTAAATCTCTGTATTTAGATTTATTTGCATTATTTCAATGATGGACTGAACATGAATTGACAAACTCACTAACTGGATTCAAACTGCTAACTTGTGAGCTGTGTTAAATCATTCATTAATTCATCAAATTCATTAAAAGAATTAATAAACAAATTCATTCATAATTCATTAAAAGAATCAAATCATAAAAGTCCTTTGTTCATGTGTCAGTCTGCACTGTTTGTGCTATGTTTGTGTTTGTATGCAGCCATTCAAGAGAAAAAAAATAGCACAGATTGTTGCCTTATTTACAGTTGTATTATTATTTACGATAAACAGTATTTTTCATCTTATCACATTTAACTTAGGCTGCAAGCTCATTACTCAGGTAAAATATCATTTCCGTGCTGTGGCCCTGTAGATTCAGTAGATTCAGTGCAGAAAGCAATGCTAAAGGTTAATTAGATGTGCTTACAACAAAAATGTTCATCAGGTAAAATTTCAGAGCCAAGTGCTGCAATTAACAACAAACACAACAGCTTTGAGACTTGGAAAAGGTTACCGAAAACTTTACAAAGCTTTCCTTATTACAAAACAAAAGCTTGTAGTATTGTTTTCATTTAAAGACTTAGTTTATTGATTTCTTTTGTGTTTTTCACATTATGGCATACACTACACAATTAATTGCAGTCTAGGACACCGTCCAGAATGTCTCATGGCCTTTATTTAAAGGGATAGTTCATGCAAAAATAGAAATTTGCTAAATATTTACTCACTCTCAGGCCATCCAAGATGTAGATGAGTTTGTTTCTTCGTCAAAAAAGATTTGGAGAAATTTACAGTAGCATCACATCACTTGTTTACCAATGGATCCACTGTAGTGAATGGGTGCCGTCAGAATGAGAGTTCAAACAGCTTATAAAAACAGAACAATAATAGTCCACATGACTCCAGACCATCAATTAATGTCTTGCGAAGTGGAAAAACTTCATCAAGACATTTTTTAACTAACATGCGAGTCCTCTATTCATAATATTGCTTTCTCCAGTGAAAAATTCATTGTGTTTGATTCAGGAGAGAAATATGCAAAGGTCAAACACCATCTATAATCCAAAATAGTTCTAAACAAATAGATTAAATTAAATAAAACAGATTATTGTAATGTTTTATCACTCTCATTCTGACGGCACCCATTCGCTGCAATGGATCCACTGGTGAGCAAGTGATGAAATGCTAAATTTCTCCAAATCTGTTCTGAAGAAGAAACAAACTCATCTACATCTTGGATGGCCTGAGGGTGAGGACATTTTTAGCAAATGTTAATTTTTGAGGGTATTGTTTCTTTAAGTGTGTCTGGGAAATGCATGAGACTGTAGTAGGGCTGTCAATTATTTTGATAATCGAATATTCCGTTGATTATTTTGATGATTAATCGAGTCATTGGATAATTATAATTAATTTTTTGTAGTAATAAAAGTGAACAATAGCCTTTAAAATTACTTAAAATACATAATAGCAATGAGCAATAATAATTAGTTCAAATAAAGTGCAATCATATAGTTTTATTGAACAAAACTGTTAAAATACATAATGTATTATAAACAATAGAGCTAATGTACATTATGCATTATAACAAATGCCTGCAGAAGGTGCCAATGGCCTGACGATTGTTTTTAAACTTTACTGCACGATCTTATCTGTGTTTAATATTGACTCAACAACATTTAATTCAAATGTCTAAATCTTTAATATTTGCCCTTAATCTTTAGAATTTGAGACGCTCCACACATGTAAATGACATGCAAATGATAACAGTTCATTTTTGTTAAACTTTAAGATGGTTTGTCATTGTAGCCTACTGCTTTAATGTTGTTGTACTTTTTAATTATCAATGAATCTATCTTTTGTTTTAGTCTTAAAACGTTAAAGGTGTTTAGTAGCCTAAGCAAATCAGACAATTATCTTTTCTTGAAAACAAGGCCACGAATTCGTGGCTTATAACATAGCAAAAGAGGAACTCCATTCACAAAATTGAAATCACAAATAATAATACTGATGAAAAAGAACAGGTTGAATGTTAACTAACTGAGAAGGTTAGTCGCAAAGGAGCAACCAGTGGATAAAATGAGTTTAGAGCCCTGACGTAAATGACATGCACTTAATAGGCAGATTAGAAACGATTTCGGGGAAGAAAGCATCGCATTTCTGGGGAGCCGGGGAAACAGTTCATGTTGACAAAATAAATAACCATATAGCAAATAATACGAATAATTGGAAAGTAAATGTAAATGGGAGTGAAGAGCTTGCTCTTGACATGTAAACATCATAATGCAATTAAGTCCTTATTCTGATTATTGGAAATAATCGCATTATTCGTGCGCATGCAATCATAGTCATCGTTCTTTCTTCTGACCGCCGATATCTGTCTCTCTCAATTTTTTTTTTTTCAACTTTGATTGAGAGTCGTGAAAACACTATTGTAAAGTTTTTCTTTTGTTATTTGAGCAAATGTGAATGCAAAAAATATATTTGTGGTACTCTCCCATTGACTTCTCTCGGATTTTACCCAACTATGACGACTTCCACTATGTGAAACCCGTAGTGTGGTTCAAAAAACAAAAACATCAACTCTTTAACAAGGGAAAAATATCAAAGAATATTCAACTAAAGCCAGATAATCACACCATAACAAGGGCTATGAAAAGACGAAATTCTCGCGTTCGAGTTAACAATAGACACTGAAAGAAAAGCATCAAATTCTTGAGGTTAATCCAAGAGCATTTGTTACCAGAGGCGATTTTAGGATTTCAGTCTTAGGGAGGCTCAGCCTTTAATCTGAGCATGAGCTGATGTGGCTCAAAGGAATATTTTGCTTTAAGTGCGAGGGGTCACAAGTTCAAATCTTGCTTGAGCGATAATTTTTAAATAAATAAACAAATTAAAATAGCATCTGTTTGTCAGTAGATGCATATCGGTAATCATTGCCATTTATCTTGTGATTTCACTGGAATGGATGAGAAACTTAAAAAGTCTTTTAATAATGCAATAGCTTAACGCTGTTTTCAGCAAACGTCAAGACGGATCAAATTAGAGGGACTGGCTTATTTAGTTGAAGTCCTAAATAGTGTTGAGCAATGTTTGTTGCCAATTCTTTGTCACGAATTGTGAGGAAATACACATCTCGAGACTGAGATTAATGAACGTCCGATTAGCTCCTCGACTCTTCACCGGTTCTGCCAATAATTGAGCGATGGCCAATTTCAAGATAACAGTATTAAAGTGATGGAGCAGATATCCGACATCTCACATCTCTATCCCCAGGGCTTTTGTGGCCATTTTCTAATTTTCTCAAAGACTACGGGCTTTTGCCAGGAACGTCACGGTCTGCAGGCGAACGCTTTGAGCTCCACGTACTGTAATGGCACTCAGAAATGACAGCGATGATCAATCATGTGTGACAATAATTGTGTGACTTGAGTTCTTTTATTCTTTAAAATATTTCATACTGATTGAAAACTGGTGATAAAAATATTAGAAAAGAAAATAACTTGATGTTTTTCTTATTTATTATTTACTGAAAATAAATAAAATAAGACAAAACAAAATAAAAATCTTATTTATTTTATTGATATGCCTGTTGTTTTTGAATGCTATAATAGCAAAATGACAGCAATGATCAAGCATGTGTGACAATAAATGTGACTTTTTTTTCTCCAAAATATTTCATACTGTTTCACAAAATGTGAAATAAAATAAATAAAATAGTCAAATAAATAACAAAATAAGAAAAATATATATAAAATAAAAAATAAAATAAGACAAAGTATAATACAAAATATTATTTATTTTATGTTGCTGAAATTGCTGTTATTTTTTAGTGCTATAATACCTCTAATTTTAATCATTTGTGCCAATAACTGTGACTTTATGTTTTTCTTTTTTATTATTCACCCAAAAATAAAATAAAATAAATATATTATTTATTTTATTATATATAATAGCAAAATGACAGCAATGATTAATCATGCATGACAACAAATGTGTTACTTGATTTATGTGACTTGATGTTTTTCTTTTTTATTATTTACCAGAATGAAATAAAATAAAATAAATAAAATCATAAGAAAATGAATATATAAAATAAAATAAAGACAAAATAAGACAAAATAAAATAAAAAATATTATTTATTTTATGTTATTGAAATTGCTGTAATTTTTGAGTGCTATAATAGCTATAATTTCAATCATTTGTGCTAAAAAATTTGTGTGACTTGATGTTTTTTCTTTTTTATTATTTACCAGAATAAAATAAAATAAAAAATAAATACAAAAAAAAAGAAAATTAATATATAAAATAAAATAAAGACAAAATAAGACAAAATAAAATAAAAAAAACATAATTTATTTAATGTTATTGATATTTTTGAGTGCTATAATAGCTATAATTTCAATCATTTGTGCCAACTGACTGATGTCTGACTGACTGAAAACAGAAATAATAAAATAAGTAAAAATAAGTCCAAATAAAATATTATTAACTCAAAAAATAAATTGCTGTCGTTTTTAATGCTATAATAGCAAAATGACAGTAATGATCAATCTGTATTTTTTCAAAATATTTCATACTGATTGAAAACTGGTTTAAAAAAATAAAATAACTAATAAAAAAAACTGATATCATACTAACTGAATCATATTACATAAAATAAAATAAAAAACTAATAAATTTTTATATATTAGAATATAACATATAATATAAGACAATATAAAATATAAGATAAATAACAAGAAAAAGAAATGTGATGATTCAGTGATAAAATAATAATAAAAAATGTCAAAATCATATAACAATTAAAAAAAAAAACAAGATAGAAAAAAAAGAAAAAAGAGAAGAAAAGATTTTATTTTATTGACATTGCTGTAATTTCTGTGTGTTGTAATTGCATTCAGATATGACAGCAATGATCACCTTGATCATTAAGCAAAAACAGATAAGTGCGTTAATAGCAAAATGACGCAAAGGTTACATAAAATAAATTCCATGCTTACATTAAAGAAGCCTTATCCATAAAACAGTGGCGTTGAAAGTACCGCATGCAGCAGCCGTTTCAGCATAAATCATTTAAAATCTCTACCGTGTCAAACTTTTTAAGAAAAGAGCCGTCAGTCATTGGAGATTAAATAGTGAAATGTCATACATGATCGAGACCTCGCGCTTGTCTCAGAAAGGTCCAAAACCCACATGCACGAGCTGACTTCACCCAACGGTACCACAGACGTACAAATTTGCATTTAGATAGAAACCAATTTGCTTTTCTCTAAGGCAGTTGTATTTAAGATGAAATATGTAGAGTTTTTTTTTTCTTTTTGGTCTATGTAACATTGCCCCAAGAGGAATTACCTGGCCGAGAGTTGAATTGAATTTGCTTTATTGCTCCTGTAAGAAGCTCTCTTTCATTATGGAGGAGAAAGAGTGACAAGGACAAAAAGAAAACGATATTAACCTCACATACGCTTTACTGTCCTTCACATGTACCTGCTTTGCCTTCAAATATATATAAATGCACGCAGGCTGCCAGCTGCGAGGCGTCTGCACAATAAATGCTCAGAGTGATGGATGATGTTTGAAATGTGATGATTGGTCACTACAGTCCTCTAGAAAGCAGATATCTTCTTAAACTAAGACTATGAAAGAGCTTGTGTGTTTGTACGCTCAGCGTTCACTGCACCCGGTGAAAGGATTCATGTTGATTTCTACTGTTCCTTTTAAGGACAGCGATGCACTGAGGACAAACAGAGGAGCAAAACAACAAGTAAACTATTTATCTGCTGATGCAAACAGAAAAAAAGAGGATAAGACACAATGGGCCTCAGCCTCTGTTACAAAAATGTCCTGTTGTGTTGCACACCTGGGCTATAAAAGACATCGTTTTGAGACAAAGTGAGACAAATGTACGGCCTGTACTTTTCAGGGACATTTTCTGTTCAAAAGAAACATGAAAAAGTCATTCAGGGTTGACTTTTGACTTACTGAAAAGATTAGAAATACTTTTTAGAGAAGTCTTATGTACTGTATATATATTGAAATCAATGTCAATGTTAAAAACAGTTGTGCAGCTTAATATTATACATTTTTAAATGAATGAATTCAAACGAACATTATTTGAAACTGAAAACATTTATGGCATTATAAATGTCTTTACTGTGATTAATTTAATGTGTCCTTGCGGAATAGAAGTATTCCTTAAAAAATAGATATAATTTTTAATTTTTATCACTTTTTTGTATTTATATTTTATTACATTTCATTATTACCATATACCATCAAATTAAATGCAAGTAAAAAATAACAAACTAAAGTAAATACAAAATTAAAAAAAAAAATCAATTAATAAAATAAGGGGAAAAAAAAGATTTTATACTTCAAAAAATAAGCAGCAATGCCACAGAATAATTTTTTTTAATGTATTTTCTTATTCTTACCCTCAAATACAATACAATTTAAAAATAATAATAAAATAGGTATAAAAAATATAAAAAAAATATAAAAAATGTATAAAAAATAAACTAGAATCATTTTGCTTTATATTTTATTTTTTTTATTATTAGCGTATGTCCTCAAATGAAATACAATTTGAAAAAATAATAAAATAAAATATAAAATATAAAAAATAATAAAATAAACTAATATAAAAAAAGAAAAAGAAAGAAAAAAGCATATATATTCCAAAAAATAAGCAGCAATGCCACAAAATATTTTTTCTTTATATTTTATTATTTTTTATTATTAGCTTATACCCTCAATTACAATACAATTTAAAAAAATAATAAAAATAAATAACAATAATAAAAATAATAATAAATCAATAAAATAAGGTATAAAATTAAATAATATAATTAAATTAAATATAAAATAAATATAAAAAATAGTCAAATAAACTAGAATCACTATTTTTTATATTTTATTTTTTTATTAGCCTATGCCCTCAAATGAAATACAATTTAAAAAAACAATAAAATTAAATATAAGATATAAACAATAAACAAGAATAAAAGAATAGAAAAGAATAAAATAAATAAAATAAATAAAATAAAAAAAAATAAAACAAAAAAAGAAAATGCATATATATTCCAAAAAGTAGCAAAGCCACAAAATCATTATTTATATTTTATTATTTTTTATTATTGGCATATCCCCTCAAATAAAATAGTTTTAAAAATGATCAAATTCAGTGAAATAAAATAAAACAAAATAAAATAAAGAAAATAAAGAAAAAAGCACATATACTCCAAAAATAAGCAGCAATGCCACAGAATCATTATTTTTTATATTTTATTTTTGTATTATTAGCATATGCCCTCAAACTAAATAAACTGATATAAAATAAAATAAAATAAAATAAAAAACAAAAATAAAGGAAAAACACATATATTTAAAAAAAAATTAGCAGCAATGCTACAGAATCGTTATTTTTTATGTTTTATTATTAGCATATAGCCTCAAATAAAATACATGTAAACAAAAATAAAATAAAATAAAATAAGCATATATACTCCTAAAAATAAGTAGCAGTGCCATAGAAGAATGATTTTTGGTTCCCGAAATGAACCCTTCAGTGAATAGTTCTGTAAAAAGAATGTTTTTAAATCTAAAAAACCTTTTTCCACTATAAAAAACTTTTTGTGAAATGTAAAAGCTCAATGAATGTTAAAGATTCTTTTTTCTTTAAAGGTCTATCCATACTCCTTCACAGTCCAGAAGCCTATGAAGCAAACTAACCATTACTGACTAACTTCAATTTTACTACTGAAAGAACCACAAACAGCATCCCATAATGACCTGTCTCTCTGGAGCCCACTAGTACCATTAAACAAGCGCTGAAACAATTCAGCTCCAACTTAAGATTTGGACAGAATTATTCCAGAGCCAGAAAAACATCAGTTCTACCAACTTCACAAGAACCAGCAAAGATTTTTTCATACTTTAGAGCGCCTGTGAGTTCAGCGTAATTGGGAGGATTGTAGCACTAAAGTCTGTTATTTTAAAAAAAGATGATGGGAGGGGGTGTGGAGTAGTAAACAACTTCAGATCAAAAATACAAGATAGTCTGCAGGAAGATAGAGCCTGGCAAGTGAGGAATTTATCAAAGGTATCTGATACTTGCTTCCAAGCAGGCTTATTAATCTATGGAACAAATTGGGAGGTGAGGAAACATATCTATCATCAAGCATTTTTGGTCCTCAGTGACTGAGAGCAAGGAAATGAATAAGATTTCAACCTGAAATATGACTTGAATTTATTTTAGAGCCGTGCATGATCATCACTAACATTTTAAACCATGTGATGAATCAGAGGATTTCTAATTAAGGCTTGCTAATTGGTATTAAATTTAGCCAAGCTGTTTGAATTTCTTTCTTCGGTTGAACGCAAAAGAAGATATTTTGAAAAATGTGGGCAACCAAACAGTTGCTGATTTTGAAGAATGTGGGTCTCCGCTGATGGTCCCCACTGACTTCCATAGTATTTTTTTCATACTATGGAAGTCAAAGGGGACCATCAGTGGAGACCCACATTTTTCAAAATCTATTATTTTATATTCAACAGAAGACATGCATATACAGGTTTGGAACAACCTGATGGTAAGTAAATTACAACAAGTTTCACTTTTGGCTGAATTATGGTTTTATTTGACTAAATGGCAAAAAAAAAAAAAAACTAAACAATGTGGCAGTTCTACACTTTTTTAAACATCTTATTCATTTCATTCATTAATCTGTTTAGCTAATAAATCGCATATACAGTCAGTTTGGTGATTCAATAACTTTTATGTATTATATTATATTATATTATAATAGACTCAAAATTGCATACACAATCAGTTTGGTTATTCAACAAATTTTATGTATTTATTTTATATTATATATATTATATTATATTATACATTTAAATTCCATATACAGTCAATTTTGGGATTCAACACTATTTTTATGTATGGATTTTTATTATATTATATTATATTATATTATATTATATTAGACAAAAATTGTATATACAATCAGTTTGGTTATTCAACAAATTTTATGTATTTATTTTATATTAGATATATTATATTATATTATATTATATTATATTATATTATATTATATTATATTATATTATACATTTAAATTGCATATACAGTCAATTTAGTGATTCAACACTATTTTTATGTATGGATTTTTATTATATTGTATTATATTATATTATATTATATTATATTATATTAGCCAAAAATTGCATATACAATCAGTTTGGTTATTCAACAAATTTTATGTATTTATATTATATTATATTATGTTATATTATGTTATATTATATTATATTATATTATATTATATTATATTATATTATATTATATTATATTATATTATATTATATTATATTATATTATATTATATTATATTATATTATATTATATTATTATAGACTAAAATTGCATATACAATCAATTTGGTGATTCAACAC